>NW_018164923.1:176868-186718 GCF_001263595.1 Phalaenopsis equestris
CCCTAGTGCAATTCTCCACATTTTGGTCCTTTTTGCTTCAAATTCGCTCCTTTTTGCATCTTTTTGCTCCATTGACCTTAATTCATCATTCCTGCAACAAAACATCAAAAATACATTTCTTTAAAGTGCAATATCATTAAAAACAGTATAAAAGAGGTACGAAAATCTCAACATATTTTACTTTGGTCAATATCCAGATGTTAAGTGCTGGGTTTCGATCTCCGATCTGAGTTTGGGTGGAAGTAGAGACTACAGCTTGGATCTGAGGGTGGTTTTCTCGCAGCCTTTCGAGCTCCTCCTTCATGCCCCTCTGCCATCTATATTGATCTTGCAGGTAATCAGAGCAAGCGTTGATGATCTTATCCATGGTTGGGCCAACAAATGAGAATGTGAGCAAATAACATTTCAAACATATATGAAGAGAGTGAATTCAACTTTTATAGGTTCAGTATGAACCTTCAACAGTTTGCCAAAATATATGAAAAAGGCATTAAGACTACCACACTTATAATTAAAGTCCTTAAAAATAAATCATTAACTTCTCTCAAACATCAGATCAAAATTAAAAACATCAAGGTTATTAAATAGATTACCAAAGGGAATAGATTTTGTTCAATACTCGCAAGACTTTAAAAGAATTTCAAGTAAAAACATAAGGAGAGCTTTTTTTCAACTAAAGCAACATCATCCCTTAAAGAAGTCATAGCAACTGAAACTGTTGATATTATTAAAATGAATTAAATATAATATTTTGGATATTAACTGAGTTTTACTAAGGGCTCTTCTCAAAGAATTTTAGGAAAGAGAGACTTATGAGAAAATTTTGATTCAATTAAATGTGTCACCTTTGAACATATCAAAAATGAGAGAACACATACAATTTTGTACAATAAATGCATAGTACAAAAAATTATTCAATACAAGGAATGAGGGTTAAGGCAATTTCAAGATAAAATTATTTATTTAACTGTAAATTGACAATATAGAATTGCAGTTAATTACTGGACATATGTCCAAGCCATCATGAAAATATTGTTCTTTTCAAACCATTTGGAAAAATTACCCTTATGCATCATCATCACTAAAGAAGCCATTGATATGAAACTACAAACCTGGTTCTATTGTTGGTGGGGTTATTTGAAGGCGAATTTAGACATTCTTCATTAAGCTTTAAAAAAAATTTAAATTGAATGGGTTGAGACTTCACCTAAAATGAGAAGTATTTAATGTAATGCCTTTTTCATATATTTTGGCAAACTGTAGCTGAACTCGTTCCTAATTGCTTGCATAAAATATGTATTCTAGCAATCCACTATAGCTGGTAAAGATTATGGAAGTTGTTTGTGAACTTTTTGGGATCTAATCTCACCTCCATCACAACTTTCCCACAAAGCAAAAAAAAAAAAAAAAAAAAAACAGAAACAACAAAAAGAAATATTTTGATAAAAATTCAAATTCATTATAGTTTAGCTTAAAACAGTGAATTTCTCTGAAAACCTTGAAGAACAGTAATTTTGACTTCCACCTATTATAATTAAATTGAAATTAATGATGAAAACCGCTCCCATACCTTCGAGGGAGATGGCAAGCAGAGTCGCGTCGGATCCATGAGATGGCAAGCGGGGGAGAGAAAGAAAAAAAAAACATTTATTTCTCCTTCTCCGATACCTTCGAGGGAGGAGAGGATGGAAGAGGAAGGAGACCGATGGGCTTCCTTTCGATGGAAATATGAGGGAAGAAGAATGAACGAGCCGAACTGCCACCTACTAACGAACACGAGAGAAGGAGAGGGGAAGGAGCATAGCTTCATTTCACATAACAACTCGAACGAACAAGACCTTCGATCGAAGGGCAATTGGGTAAAAATCGGATCGCGGAACACGGGCTGCAGGCTCAATCCCGCGGCTAGCTTTTCGCGAAAATTTTCCCAGCGTTCTCCCAAAATTCTCCTCCCACGCCCCCAAACATACCCTAAAGCTCGTCTCAAAACAAAATTAAATTGAAAAGCTGAAAATCAAAGACCATGTAGTCGCTTTCAATTTGGTCTCTTTACCTGAAGAAAATCTTACATAAAGACTCCAGATACAAACTTGTCACCTGGAGAATATAGACTCTGGATGCAGAGCTGCAGTGTACAAAAATTTAAAAAACGCTTACATTTTGACTCATAAATTTATAATTTTTTTAAAAGAGGGCCCACTTAAATACACTTGACATTGTGTTTTTGGAGTCAGGATGTAGAGCTATGTTCGGATTCCATATGTAAAGTTTTTTTCTTTATCAGAGTGGCGTACCTCTAATTTTTTTTGTAAGATGAGCACTCATTTTTAACATCTTGAAAATTTTTATTTTGTTGTCAACCAATAAATGAAGTAAACATTTAAATAAATGGTATGTTTAATTTCCTAATAAATCCAAATGATAAAAACGCTAAAACAATTTTATAACAACACCTTCAAATAGGTCTGTTTAGGGCAGTTGCAGCAGTCTGAAAAAGTAGCTATATCTGCTGTAGAAGAAACTGTTGTTCAAAAAATTTTTGTGGCTATTATAAATTTATGTTTTTTTTCAAAAAGTTAGACCGCAACTTTCTGACAACCATCACACTTTAGCAACTTAGGTTGAAAAAACAGCTTTCTATCACGAAACTTTTTAAAAAATAATAAGGAAATAGTTCCTAAAACAAAACTGTGATGACAGTTTGAAATGTAAAATAGATAGAAAACTATCCCAAACAGACCCTAAATATTATATGTGGATAGATACAGATTTAGTAATATTGATGCGGTATTGTGGTGACATTCATCACAATACCACCACAATACCACTATAATACCATCAATCTGCATGCGTAGATTCCACATGTAATATTCTCTCTGAGCATGACTCGAAACATGCTACACTTAGTGCTCCTTGTAAAATATGAGACATGTTACTCAATATTTTTATTGAGTTTTTAAGCTGCTTCCTTCAAGCATATGAACTCATTTATCCATCGGGTAATTATTGTTACTGTTTATGTTGATTTTGACTTTTTTTTCATCTTATATCTTCACATACTAAGTATGATTATCAGAATTAAAACCTAGTTTGTTTTTCAACTTGGTTAAATTGGGTATATTACAAATTTTCTGCCTTTTCTTAAGAGTTGAAATTAACAGATTTGTAAAATAAATCATCTAAAAACTTTTTTTCTCTTATTGTTACTTATCGCTGCTCTCCTTGAATTAGACCAAAAATTTTATAGAAATGCCAAGTCACACAGAATTTTATGTCACTCTAATACTATATCTTTAAATAATCTGATTTTTGTTTATTTAGAAATAGAAATTTTTATTTTTTTTAATTATTCATTTTTACAATATATTATACCAAATAAGCGAAATTAATTAAAAATTAAGATTACAAAAATATGAAAAATTAAACATGACAATATATCTATATATATATATAATATTTGCTTTTAAGACTTCAAAATTCATAAGAATACTAAATATCAAACCTTTAAATTTTAATTTTTTTTAGTCAGAAAATTTATGGCACTATAAACCAAAATTTATTTTAAAACGTAAATAAAATAAAAAACAGAACCATCAAAAGATAAAAAAACAATATATATATATATAAAGTGATAATCCTTTAGAGAACATAACAATACATTTTTTCACTATGATTTAGTATATATTCAATTCACATTTTAAAATTCATATTTATAATTTTTTGCAACTAAATCAATCATAAATAAATTTTAGCTGAAGTAATTTATCAACCTATTTAACGCATAATTTAATAGGCTGCTCCATCATCAGAAACTGTTCAACGAACTAATATTTTTCACCCAGCTGCTAAAAGTTAACATTAGAAAAACCACCGACACATTCCGCATGCGACGTTAGTGTTATGCGGTGCATTGAGAGCTGAGCTGTGTGGATGGTATGGTTTGGCCAGGCCCTTTTCGGTTCTTTTTGAGCTTCTTTGAAACTTGTATTTGGAAAAGATTTTGCGAGTTCTGAGAAATTTTTATTGGGTTAAACGTTTAAAATATTTTTAATTAAGAGCATTTACGTATATATCATTTCTTAACGCCTATACATTCATATTTACATGCATATCACTCAAATTTTTAATGGTATATACCACCATTGTGATCTTTTTCAAATTAAAATACATCTTTTAATGTATAGGTTTATGCAAAAAAAAAAAAATTATGAGTGTAAATATCAAACTTTATTTGTTAGATATTTAAATGCATAAGATTTGTGTGGTATGAATGTAGATTTCCTTTTAATTATGAGTTTATTTTGCAGGCATGTTTTCAACTAGCTTCACTTCTCAAATGATATTAAACTTTATGATATCATAGTTTATGGGAAATAATCTCTTTCCCCTATGTAACCATTTAACTGATTTATAATATCCCGATTATTGTAATCATCGGCCGAGTTTTTGGAGGTTTCAATCACCATATTCATGAAGTTGTTTACTACCTAGAGTTTGAGGATCTTCCTAAAGTTGAGTGTCACAATCTGATGTAGTTTAAAGACATTCTATCAAGTTAGCTTTACCTACTTGAAAAATCTTTCATGTTTGTTTGAAGACCAAAGAGCAATGATAGTCTTAATAGAAAGTTGTCTTTTTGAACCCCAATTTTTTTTTTTTTTTTTTGTCAGATTGATTTGGAGACACGTAATTATTTATTGAGTTTCCAACTGATTCAAATAAGGGACAAATAGAGAAAACCACGATGGGCGGCTATGGTTTTTCTTCCCATTCGTCGCCTCCTCCAAATCCCTCATTGTTGTTGTTGTTGCTGCCACTGGATCCTCCCATTTGGTGCCCATGTAGGGGCTTTCAAGCCTGTTTGCTATGGATCCTTTTCCCCGTCTTCACTCCTCCACCCAACCACGTCCTCCCTCCCCCCTCCCCCCACATCAGAGAAAGTTTTTTTCTAGGCTGAGGAAGTCAAGGACAGATCAAAGCGTTGGAATCTTGCTGTGGTGAGCTACACCCTTGAAAAGCTACCTTACTATGGGAATTTATTACAAGCCATTAACAAAATCTGGAAACTCAAAGGTATGGTAAAGCTTATATCTCTCACAAAGGGTTTTTTCTATTTAATTTCTCTTGTATGGAAGAAATGCATATGGTTTTAGAAGGTGGTCTTTGGTTCATCAACGGTAAGCCTTTCATCTTCAGAAAATGTACTCCACACTTTCAACTAGTTAAGGAGGATTTCTCTGAGGTTCCAATATGGATTAAACTCCCTAACTTCCCTCTATGTTGTTGGACAGTTAATGATATTTCTAAAGTTGCAAGCACTATTAGGATCTCTCTAACAGTAGATCCTTTACTTGCAAAAGGTACATGTTTAACTTTTACTCGGGTAAGCATACAATTCAACATCCTTTCTACTCTCCCAAATAATGTTACTTTGAATGTTAATGAACAGGATATTATGCAACCCATAATTTATGAATGGAAGTCAACTACTTGTATGACATGTAAGTTCTTTGCCCATGACCCTATCTCATGTCCCAAATCACGGAACTTTATATCCCCTCCCATTAAACCACTTAATCGAATCCCACCCCCAAACACCTTCCTCTGCATCTCTTCATCCCAGTGTTCAGCACTCAACCCCACCTCACCATCCATTAACCCACCTCCCCTTAATACTCTCCCTTCCTATTATAAACCCAACAAAGGAAGGTCTAAAGTAGGTGGAACCTCCCTCCCTCAATAATCTCATCCCTATGTTTTTTTCCAACATAACTATTCGCAATGTCAGAGGTTACAACATTAATTCTAGGATTACTGATTGTAAAAACATCACTAAATACCATAACTTGGACCTCATTTGTCTTCTTCTAACGAAACCAGTCCCACCACTCTTTTGGACCCTTTCTCTTCTAAACCCTACATTATCTTCAATAATGAGAACCACATTCACAATTTTCACATTACCAATGGTGGTCGCAAATGGGTGAAATGGGATGATTCCAAGATTTTCATCAATACCTTGAGCATTCATGCTCAATTTATTCATGGTCAAACCAGCTACAACTCTTCTGTTATATTTCTAATCACTTTTGTTCATGCGGAAAAAAATGTCTTTCAAAGGAAAGCTCTATGACATTGCATTAACTCTCTTCCTTTCAACATTTCAATGCCTTGGATCATAGTTGGAGATTTCAACTACATCAGGAATCTTAATGAAGAAATTAGTGGCAATCCACCACTACAATGTAAAATTGGAGATTTGAACTCTCGTATCTTTTAATGAGGACTAATTGAGCTTCCCAACACAGGATACTCTTTCTGTTGAGCTTCCCAACACAAGATACTCCACTTTTCCTTACTCATATAATATGCAATCTTATACTTTAGATCACTCTCCCATTCTTATTTCCCTTGGGACTCATTTTCATTCTAGAAGTAGATTCAAATATAAAAATTACTAGAGATTTTTGAAGATTTTTACGCTATTATTACTAATGCATGTAACATTCAGGTAGATGGTTGATACGCCTAAAAATGTATTATTATTCATACTATAATTTATAATGATATTGCACTTTAAATATATGTTTCTTGTGTTTTTGGCTGTAGGTACATCAAATTGAAGAATTTAGAGTGATTGGAGCAAAAGGAACAAAAATGGACCAAAATGGAGCAAACCGGAGCAAATCGGGTCGAACCGGGGCACATCGGAGCCATGGGGGCTGAAACCGGACACTTAAGTGCCTGTGCCCAGTGCTTAAGTGCCCAAAATGGCGCTTAGGCACCACCCAAACAGAGAGGAGGGTGTTTAAGCACCCAAAAATGCCGCTTAGGCGCCAAAGACGGTTTTACACATATATTCTAGAATATACATTAGATTTGGATGATTTTTGAAGCGTTGCTTCAAGCATCTCTTAGGAAATTCATTGGAAATGATAAAAGGGACTTTCTAGAAGAATTTGGGGCGGTTATATGGAGTTATGAAGAGTCACTTAAGGCACCATTTGGAAGATTCAATGAATATGAACATTTTTGAAGAGACACTTAAGAATCTCTTGGGAAATTATAAATAAGGCTTAAAAATATTTTTAAAAGGACACTTGGACTTAAGAACTAATTATAAGAGTAGAAAGCTTGGACAAGAAGAAGAAGGCTTGGGCATGAACCCCAAGTGGGGTGATAAGGTGAGAGAGAAACAAAGAGTGTGAGAATTTCATCTTTTCTTTTCACTTTGTTCTTGGAGAGGATTGTAAGGAGATTGTTTTTGTTATACAAGGAGAGTTTTATTTCCATTAGAGATAATTATTTTCATTGTATTTTGATTTGAATTTAGTACTTTGTTTGTATGGTTTCAAAGTCTTGTTCAATGAAAAGTTCATGTTGTTTCATGTTGTGAAAAGTTCATGTTGTTTCTCCATGTGTAGTGACTAGTTTTCCTTACTCTTCCCTCTTATAATGAACTAGTATGCATGTGTATAATATAGAATTGAGTAGATTAAGAATATATTGTGATGATTTTATTTTGTTCTTCATTTACATGTAAACTTGATCAACTTGCATGTTAAAATCTCTTGTGAGAACATGTAAGATCCGTGATGGTGAGAACATGTATCTCTTGTGAGAACATGTAAGATCCGTGAGGGTATTGTCTCAATCAAATGTGATAGAATCATATGATATTGTATGAATGAGAATTTAGTCCATATGATGGAGTGTAAATAAATATAAAAAATAATCTTTGATGAGTGTAGAATTAGAGAACTTTAGAGTGACAGGCTAAAGCCCCCCAATTTGGTCTGTTATTTTAGGTTTTGATGTGATATGTTAGCCTCCAAGTGGAGGGATAAGAGGGAACTCTAGAGTGAGAGCTAGTATCTTCCCTGTCTAACTTGTCTTTAGAACTATTTAAACTTTAGATTAACCAATTTTCTTTATAGTATCTCTAATAAGGGTAAAGAATATAATTGCTCCTATTTATCACAATCTCTCTCACTACTTGTTTTACTTTTACACATGTCATTAATTTTATTTTATGAGGAAGGGTACTTTTAATGTATTAAAAACTCCACTCTCTAATTTTCAATAAGTATTTTAGTTTAGGAGTAGATGTAGTTTTGTAGTGATAATTGCAGGATATAATCAAAACCAAATCTTTATCGACTTTCCAAGCTATAGTGTGTTATTCTAGACTAGAACTTCTCTTGAAAGCCATCGTGATTAACCTCGATCTCCATGGGATCAATTTTTGGGGCTTAATAAGAAAGCCCTATATTACTTAATAATGGTACATGTACTTGCGTAGAATCTATACAGTTTAAAATATAATTGAAATCTTACTTTTCTTGAGATCAAGTTTGGGATCAAGTTTTTTGTGTCATTATTGGGGATTAGAATCTTCAAGTAGTGGTATCAACTTCATAAATCCTTGCATGTAAAAAATATCAGGATCATGTTTTTGGCGACTTTGTTGGGGATTACAACGGTTGATCTTGACTTTTAGGAGAATTTTAGTTGAAGTAATTAGGCTTAGACTTGGAAAATTGTAGTGCCATAAAAATTATTTTTTTGTGAAAAGTGTTTTTTTCTTTATCTTAAAAAGTGTTGTGAAAAACTTTCGTGTGAAAAATAAGGTGTTTGTGAAAATGTTTTGTTGTGTTGAATATATTTTTTATTTTATTTATTTAATTATTAATGTATTGTTTGTTGTGTTGCATAGGCGAAGTAAAGGATCTGCAAGACTTGATTTTATGATCCCGAGTTAGAAAAAAGGAAAAAAATGAAAAAAAGGACTTAAAAAATTAAAAATGGAAATGGAAAACATTCAAAACAATAACTTGCAAAATCAACATAAATCATTGAGGGTTTATGTAAATCCTACGACAGATGAAATTCACTCGAGTATACTAAACCCTGTCGTAGAAGCTAACTCGTTCGAAATTAATCCAGTTGTTATCCAACTGGTGCAGAACAACCAGTTTGGGGGAACTTCTTCAAACGATCCCTATTTACCCTTATCAAATTTTCTAGAACTTTGTGCTACATTTTATTATAACGGCATATCAGAAGATGTTGTTAGACTAAGGCTTTTTCCTTTCTCACTAAGGGATAAGGCTAAAATATGATTATACTCATTATCACCTGGCTCTATTAAAAATTGGGAGGAGTTAACTCAGAAATTCCTAGCTAAGTATTTTTCACCTTCAAGAACTACTAAAATTAGAAACAATATTATCTCATTTTGTCAGTATAAAAGGGAATCGATATATGAAGCTTGAGAAAGATTTAAGGAACTCATAAGTAAGTGTCCACACCATGCTCTGCCCTATTGGTTAATCATTCAAACTTTTTACAATGGGTTAGTAAGATCCCTTAGGTCTATAACTGATGCTGCCGCTGGTGGATCAATAATGTCAAAATCATTTGACGAAGCATATACATTAATTGAAGAAATGACTACAAATGAATTTTAATGGTCCTTTGCAAGGGTAAATCTTAAAAAAGTAGTCAGTGTTCATGATACATATGTGATTGCAATTCTTGCATCTCAGGTTGCTGCAATATCAAGGAAGTTGGACCAATTTATAATGAACCAGCCTCAATTTACTCAGGTGAGTGAGGAAAGTTCATTAGGGCATGTTGACCTCATTTTTGGTTAAGGTTTAGTTTTTCCTCTTTAGTAACCTAGGGTCTAGCCACACGACTTTTCCTATTGATTGTTCCTAGAAAACTAGACATGGAACCCTCACCATTAGAAATTCCAAAACTCTTCTCTACTCAGCTTGAAGTTCCACATGTTGCTCTTAACCTCTAAATACTTAGTAGGTGGGGTCACTGTGGGGGAAACTCAAGA
>NW_018164923.1:186883-187201 GCF_001263595.1 Phalaenopsis equestris
TACTCATGTAGATGGTCCCCTAAACCTACTAGCCCTAGGGCTATGGTTTAACTAAGACCACTATGTAGAGGACCCAAAATGGGGTTTCCATTGGTCCATGACTTATTGGTGATGGTTGGTACCTCAACTCTACCAAAATACCCATTTTGGTCTTTTACCCCTAAAACACCCCAAACCCCAAATTACCAAAATACCCCTCCATAGCTCAAAATCCCAAAAATTCCCAAAAAAATCCCAATAAATTCCAAATATTCTCAATTTCATTTCTCTCAACTACCACATGACCCAATTTGGCCAATTTGACCATCTTTATCAAAA
>NW_018164923.1:188151-188537 GCF_001263595.1 Phalaenopsis equestris
TTAGAGAGGCCTCTCCAAACTTCACACAGAGCTTCCCTAAGATCCCCTCAGTGCATTCCAACCATTTTCCCTCACCCATTCCCATTGTCGGAGCTCAATTTTGAGCTTGAAATCTTGCCATAAACCAGGACAAAACCCAATACACCTCCACAGTCCATCAAACATACATTAACTTCACCCACACCTTCACAATAGTAAAAAAAAGCTAAAGCCCCATCAAATCCCCCTTATGCAGAGCCTCTACCATAGCTCTATACCAACACCTGAAATCGAGCTTGGTCGAATTCATACCTAGGCCTTACACCAAGACCAGGGACTCAATCCCTAGCCTCCTTGGACCCCAACGAACGTGTCGAGCACCTCTGATTGAAGCCTCCCTTCTCAGA
>NW_018164923.1:188706-188959 GCF_001263595.1 Phalaenopsis equestris
GGATCATTCTATCGGGGATGATGACAGGGAGCCGTTCGATCAAGCGTGTATCAAATGGACGGGGGAGATCGAGCCGGACAGCGCTTTGGGACATAAACAGCGGACCGAGTCAGCAAGCTTTGTGGACGGCGACATCCAACCAGAGTGTGCCACACATGCCTTCGGAGCTGCCTAGGATCTAGTCAGCACGCGTTGTTTAAATAGATAAATAAGGCTTTTTCTTATTTATTTAAATACCCTTAACTTAGAAAAT
>NW_018164923.1:191142-191981 GCF_001263595.1 Phalaenopsis equestris
AACGAGAAGACTCGCTAGGTACACTTTTACAGTTTTTTTAGCGTTGCTTTTCTTGTACTTTCATACTGTACTTTTATACCTGCAAATTTGCATGCTAAAAAACGATCTCACCCTGCTTGAAAACTAAAACCAACAGGAGAAACCATTACCAAAACCAAAACTAAAATCAACCAAGATAAAATTCACCGCCACAACATTCAAAATATAAAACAACTCAAAATTTAATCACAAACATCACTTAAATTTTAAAACAAATATCACATAAAACAACAATTACAACTAAATTAAAACGTCTCTATCGGATGATCGGGAATCCCTCAGAGGGGGCAATTTACGGTTGCTAACAAGGCTTCCCATGGTTTAAATGAAATTATGGAACTCATTAAGTTGGGTTTAGTAAGTTCATTTGGACTAAGTGAATCCAATAGAAAATAGTGATGCCGGAACATGGGAACCGTAGGATCCAAACCAGTATCGCTCTAATCAATTTTAATATGCCCTCACAAAATTTAAAGAACTTCAACCATAGTGCATTTTTATTTGACATCATAACTTGACACCCTAGAATAAAACTCGTTAAGGTGTGGAGCTTGGTGCTAGCATAGTGGGCAGCACGACCATCTTCAACAGTAAAACATGTCTTCCCCAGCTAAACCAATTCTTTCGTTAGAATTAAACAACAAGCCATAGGATTTCAAGGTTTTTTACTTATGCATCATAAATACTCACCTCATCTTTAGGCCTTTATACAACTTTGTTGTACAATATAACCCCTAACTCATTTTAGGATTTAGAGGTTGTCATTTGTCACGACCTAAATCCTCACATCTTCCAGGCTA
>NW_018164923.1:192389-216887 GCF_001263595.1 Phalaenopsis equestris
AAGGATTTGAGGTACAGTGCTCTTTCATTTTAAACTATGAAAAATATGGGGTCAGTTTGATTTCATACGTCAACGTCCTTCTGAAGCGGGCGGCGGGATTTCGATTCCGGCGACCGACAGCTTCTTACGGGCAACTCCCCACAAATCAACCTGAAATAACGCCGACAGGGCATATGATTGATTCTAACTTATCATATGATACTTTAAATACCATAAACAACCCGTATTCTAACTTTTACAACCCAGGTTGCAAGAACCATCCTAGTTTTAACTGACATCATACTACTGGGGGTAGAAACCAACAATAGGAAAATAATCATGCAAATCTTAATGGAAGTTAGAATAATCAGGGGAGCGTAAAATATAGACCTTCATATCCACCAAACTCTAACAATGATCAATAATTTGAGGATAAGAAGATGTGTATAGAATAAATGGTATTGCAAATGAGAAACCAGTTGCAAAGTCAAAAATGCTGCGATTAGAAACATAGATAATCAACTTGGAAAAATTGCAAATTCACTTTGCAATAAATTCCAAGGAACACTTCCTAGCAATACTGAAACCAACCCTAAAGAGAAAAATGATGAACAAGTATAAGCTGCCCAATTATAAAGTGGAAGAGAGATAAAGGATGTGGTTAGAAAAGAAAAAGAAGTTGTGAGAGAAATAAAAGAAACTAAAAAACTTAAAGAACATGTTTCTAAGGATATGGAAAATTTAATATCTCCAACTAAAATCAATTTAGAAAGACCACCACCTCCATTTCCTCAAAGACTTAGATAGTATGAATTGGATAAACAATTTTCAAAGTTCATGGAAGTACTTAAGAAGTTAACGATAAATATTCCTTTCGTTGAAGCTTAAGAACAAATGTCAAGTTATGCGGAATTTATGAAGAAGATATTAAACAAAAAAAAAAGAAATTTGGGGATTACGAGACAGTTGCACTAAGTGAGGAGTGCAGTGCTATATTTCAGAAAAAACATTCTAAGAAACTTAAAGCTTAACAATTCCTTTTGTATTTGGAGAAAGATTATGTGGAAAAGCTTTAGGCGATCTAGGATCGAGCATTAATGTGATGCCTCTATCAATATTTAGAAAGTTAGGTTTAGCCGATATTTCTCCCACTACTGTAACCATTCAGTTAACTGATCGATTTACCATTTATCCAAAAGGGGTTATAGAAGATGTGCTTGTTAAAGAGGATAAATTTATCTTTCATATGGAGTTAATTGTATCAGATATGAAGGAGGATAAAGAAAATCCAATTATTTTGGGAAGTCCTTTTCTTATTACTGGACAAGCTATGATAGATGCACAAAAAGGAGAGTTGACTATGAATATTAATGACCATGAAGCCACTTTTGATATTTTAAAGGCTATGAAGTATTCAGCTGAGAGAAAAGATAATGATTGTTTTCGAATCGATGAAATTGATTATCTAAGTAAATACCATTTTCAAGAAAGTTTTGAGAGATAATTAACAAATGAGATCGAAATATACTTTCACGATGAGTTGAAAAAATTGTTTACAGAAGACTATATGTATATTCAGAAGGTGTGAAATGATAGACGTTACCAAAAATAGTAAAATTTTAATTCCATCTGTTGAAAAATCTCACGAGCTTAAAATAAATGTACCCCATACAACTTTAACGCCTACCTATTTAGGGAATTCAACTACACCACAAGTCTTTATATCTTCATATTCGACTCAATCACAAGAAGAACCTGAATTGAATGATGAAATCAGTAAAAGATCTCCTAAGAAAGAGTTATTCAGAACCATTGAATGGCATATTCCGTGATATACAGACAAAATGAATGATATTCTGATGTTGGGGCAACCAAAGTAAACATTGTATACATCGAGTCATTGATGTTAGAACAAGCGCTTCGTGGGAGTTAACCCATGGTTATCTTTGTTAATTGTTTAGTGTGATTTTTGTTATGTTGGATTGGATAATAGTGAGATGTTGGACTTTGATCCGTGTTTGATATGTAAGAGTGGATTGGATTAATGTTGTGAGGTAATTCCTTCGACATGACTATATTTATATATGATTTTTGTTAGTTGCAGGTTGACGAGCCTGTTACGTCTCAGCTCTTAACCGGAGCTGAACATTACCTTGAAGCATGTAGACTTTGGACTTGGACCACTCCTTCCTTCATCTGACTTTTTCTTCACTGAGTAAGGTCATGAACTTAGTGAACAACAACTGGATGAACTGCACTATTTTTATTTACCAGATTGTGTATACCTTAGACTTAAGGTAACCCTGAAATTGGCAACACATGAGGGAATTCTAGTCCATGGGTGATAACGATATAAGGTTTTATAATACACCCACGTTATTTGTGTAGTTTCTTCTGCTAAAAATTGAAAGTAAGGAGGGGAAATGTGAGTAGAAGGGAGATCGAATTAATCTCAGTTGTTGTTTGTTTATGAATCTGTGAGTCTATGTATTGGAGTTTATGTGTTTATGTTTGTGAGTCAAGTTGAATGAGTCATTAGAGATGACAAAACTTATCTCGATATTTTAAACTTGATAGAATCCAACAATTCCTTTATAAGTTTAAAATGTGATCCTATTTAATCTTTAGTTTGTACCTATTCTACTATTTAAAATTCCTTTATAGTGTTTTGTCAAGCATGTTTAGGCTAAATTTACTTTCTATTGCACTATTCTACCATGTTTTATTTGTTGGTATTTTTGTAGAATGTGCAGTAAATTGTAAAAGTGGTATTTCCCTGCCGCATATTTTTGTACTTCATTGTTACACCTTGTTTTAAAAAGTACTATAAATAAATTGGGGGGGAGGGAACCTAGAGTTAAGGATAATAAATGTTTTAAAATTCAAACCTTTAAACCCTGTAAGTTGGGGGGGGGGGGGGAAGGGGGAAGAGAAAATTTTTTAAAAATTTAAATTTTGTAAAAGTACTATAAATAAATTTGTATTTTATTTCTAATGATTATTTTTATGTGGAGTCATCTTAAAGATGTTAGAATTTTAAGTATAGAAATGGAGTAAGAAAACTTAGTTGATATTTTTAGTGAAAAGGGTGAACCTAGAGTTAAGGATATTTAGTTGAGAACTTTAACTATCTTTTGTAGGAAAAATTATATTTTTTAAAAAATTAAGGATTCTTAGAATTTTTATTTGCAAACATTTAAGGCTCTTTTAGAAAGTATTTTAAAATATATAAATATATACATCTTTTCAAGTGAAGGAAAGTAATAAGTTTGAACTTTAGAGGGGAATATTGGAATTCAAAATTATTTAAGAACTTATCCAGATATAGTAATACTCACATTGTGAGAACATGTAAGATCCGTGATGGTATTGTCTCAATCAACTGTGGTAGAATCACATGAGATTGTATGGATGAAAATGTAGTCCATATTGTGGAGTGCAAATAAATACGGAACTAATCTTTGATAGATGTAGAATTAGAGGACTTTAGAATGACAGACTAAAACTCCCTAATTTGGTCTATTGTTTTAGGTTTTGATGCGAGATGTTAGCCTCCAGGTGGAGGGATAAGAGGAACTCTAGAGTGAGAGTTAGTAACTTCCCTGCCTAGCCCGTCTTCAGAATTATTCAAACTTTAGATTAACCAATGTTCTTTATAGCATCTCTAAATAGGGTAAAGAATATAATTATTCATATTTGTCACAATCTCTCTCACCACTTGTTTTACTTTTACGCATGTCACAAATTTCATTGTATGAGGAAGGGTACTTTTAATATATTAAAAACTCAACTTTCCGATTTTCACTAAGTATTTTAGTTTAGGAGTAGATGTAGTATTGTAGTGATAATTGTAGGATATAATCAAAACTAAACATTTATCGACTTCCAAGCTAGATTGCATTATTCTAGACTAGAACTTCTCTTGAAAGTCATCGTGATTAACCTCGATCTTCGTGGGATCGATATTCGGTATTTAATTAGAAAGTCCTATATTACTAGATAACAATATGTATACTTCTGTAGACTCCTTACAATTTAAAAATATAATTGAAATCTTACTTTGCTTGAGATCAAGTTTTTGGCGTCATTACTGGGGATTAAAATCTTCATATAGTGGTGTCAACTTTATAAATCCTTGCATATAAAAAATATCGGGATAAATGGTGATCTAATTTTTGCTCTCAGGAATAAACTGAAAAATATTAGAAAAGCTCTTGCGAAGACCAAACGGGCATCCTTCAACTTCACTAAGTTCATCAATGATTTGAAAGCCAGTTAGAGAGTTATTATCCTTACTCTTTGATACACTTAAAATATATAGTATTTTTAAACACATTTTTATACCTATTTTTGAGATATTATGTTTTAATGAAAGATATTTGTGTGTTTTTCTTTCAGGTACAAGCAAAAAGGTAAAAAATGCTAAAAGGAGTGAAAATGATCAAATTTGGAGCAAAAAGGTGAAAATTATGCTAAAGTGTTTTGGTGCCTAAGCGCCAGATCCGGCGCTTAAGGGCCTGGGAAACAGAGAAGGCCACACCTAAGCGTCAGTGACCTTGCGCTTAAGCACCAGAGGCAGTTATGTGATAATTTACTTCATTTTGCTGAATTTTGAAGGGGTATTTGAGGCACCTATTGGCTAAAGATGGTGGTTATGACCACTAGAAACGAAAATATTATTAAAAAACTTATGAAATGAGGCATCCTTTGGAGAATACATCAAATTGGGACACATTTTAAAGAGTTATCAAGGTACTTCTTGGAGATTTATAAAAGAAGAAAGTTAAAACTTTTTAAAGTGTGCTTGAAAGTTTTGAAAAGTGTTAAAAATGAGAGAATTTTGAAGAGATTTTCAGGCACCACAAATTTACTTTATCCTTTTTATTTTTATTTTTATTGTGAGAGTCAAGAATGTTGTAAAAGAGAAGAGATTCAAAGAAACTTCAAGAGTTTGGAGGATTTGAGATAAGTTTTTATCTTTTGCTTTAAACTAGTTTTGGTTTTAATCGAAACTTCTTGTTGGTTTGACAATGATTTCTACTTTTAAACTAAAGTGTGGTTTTGTTTTCTCCATGGATTGTGAGTAGTTTTATTTATCTTTCTCCTTAAAATATTAAGTAATTAAAGTTTGGATGGAAGTTGTGGAGAGTATTGATCTTTAATGTTGGAAGAAGTGATGATTTAAATTCATGTACTTCATTTACTTATTGATTTGGCTTATCCAGATGTTAAAATTTATTGTGAGAACATGTAAGAACTGGGCTGGTATTGTCTCAGTCAACAATTGTAAAGAATCACATGAGATTGTATGAATGAGATTGTAATTCATATGATTTAGTGCAAATAAATAGGGAAATAAACTTTGAAGAGTGTGGAGTTAGAGGACTTTAATGTGAAAGATTAAAGCCCCCAACTTGGTTTATTGTCTTAGGTTCTGATACAAGATGTTAGACCCCAGGTGGAGGGAATCGATGGAACTCTAGAGTGAGAGCTAGTATCTTTCCTGCCTAGCTGGTCTTCAGAACTATTCAAACTTTAAATTAGTCAATGTTCTTTATAGCATCTCTAATAAGAGAAGAATTTTATTGCTCCTATTTGGCACAACATAATTTGCATACTTCCATAACGGAATTCCTATACTTATTACTGATTCATGATAGGGAGAAAGATATTTTCATATCAAGTGTTTTTCTTTTACATAAACTCAAGTTATCTTTAAAAGTTTTACTATTTGTCAAAATATCGAAAATACCAAAAAGAATTGAATTTTACTTATTTGAAAAATATATATAGTTTAAGTAATTGTCTTTTTAAAAATAAAAAGTTTGTGCATATAACAGATTTTCCTGTGGGTTCGATATTCAAGTCTTAATCAAAAGTCCTATATTACGATAACAATACGTATACTTGCGTAATATCCTAATATATATAAATTAAAAAATTAAATTCTTATTTTCTCCAGAATCAAGTTTTCGGTTATGTTGTAAAGTAAGATATGATAAGTGAAAAGGATCATTAAAGTCGTTGTTATACTGTGCACATAAGCAGTAATCAGGAATCACTCTTGAATCCCAAACTCTATCTATGGAGCAGCTTTCTCAAAAACTTCATATCCCAAACAAGCTTATTAAGGCTACTAATTATGAAAGTATTTTGGTTAAACAAATTGCTAAGTGCATCTATCTAACTAAGGGAGAAGATTACCTTAATTACCTCTACCAAAGAATTAAAGATAGAGGGAACAATAAGTGCATTAAAGAGCTCCTTGTTGATAATATTCATGTGAAGACTCAACAAGAATCACTCATTCTACTGTAAGTTTATACTCCAGACTTTTAAACAATCTTAACGCCCTTCCCAACCCCTCTCTATACTTTCCCATTAGCAAAAATCCTCCAATTATTAAGCTTGTCATCTGACAGAATCTTTCTCTACTGAGAATAGCAAATTAGCTTTCTTTCTTGTTGGCTCTGAAAAAACTTCGGGTCCGGATGGTTTTAATCCATGTTTTTCAAATATTCACTGGACATTACTGGGCAAGCTTGCATAAATGCTATTCAATATTTTTTTTACTTAATCTAAATTTTTTGAAAGTATTAAAAATATTGCTTTAACCCTTATTCCAAAATCTGTCCATGCTGATGGGTTAAACGACTACAGGCCTAATTCAATATGTAACACCATCTACAAAGTCATTTCCAAATTTCTTGCTGACAGAATCCAAACTTCTTACTGGGGAATCTTGCATAAATGCTATTCAATACTTCTTTACTTAATATAAATTGTTTGAAAGTACTAAACATATTGCATTAACCCTTATTCCAAAATCTGTCCATGCTAATGGGTTAAACAACTACAGGCCTATTTCATTATGTAACACCATCTACAAAGTCATTTCCAAACTTCATGCTGACAGAATCAAATGGTTTTTTCCATCTATTATTCACCTCGCTCGAGCTGCTTTCATTAAAGGAAGAGATATTGCTAAAAACATTATTTTGGCTAACGAGTTGTTTACAGGATTCAATTCTTCTAACTTTCCATAAAAGTTTTGTTCCAAAATTGACATTAATAAAGCATTTGATAGTGTTAACAAGAGCTTTATTTATGAGAAGCTAAACAAGCTTGGCTTTCCTATGAAATTTATTGGTTGGATAAAAGCTCGTGCTGGCCAGGTCAAATTCTCTTTGTTTATTAATGGGAAAATGCATGGTTATTTTTCCTCTTCCTTCGGTCTTAGACAAGAGTGCTCCCTATCTCCATACCTTTTTATGATTGCTATGTATGGCTCTTCCAGAATTTTAGAAAGATATGAAAATTTTTCTAGCCTGAATCATTCCAAAAAAACTTCTTCCATCATATATATGCGAAGAACCTTGTTATCTTTGGAAAAGCCACATTTGCAAATATTGAATACTTGGATGCTTCTTTAGAGGAATTCTATAAATCTTCTAACCTCCAAGCCAATCTATTTCTGTACAAGTGTCTCTGATTCCTACAAGTAATCTTTTTGTCAAATCCTAAATTTCCTAGAAAGCCTCGTCTTTGGGAACACTTAGGCATTTTGATCACCCACTCTAGACTCACGGCCATAAACTGTTAGAAGCTGATGGATAAAAAGCAATAATGTTTAAGTGGCTGCAAAAATAAAGTCCTCTCTTTTATCGGAAGATTGAAACTCATTAAAAATTCCATTTGGAATTATCTTTTCTATTGGTTTTGGGTTGTTATTATTTCCAAGGGTATTAGAAAGAAAATCGCTTCTCTAATGAATAATTTTTTGCATTTCAGCAATTAATCTAGTCGTATGTACACTATCACATGGTCGGACACTACTAAAACTAAACATTTGAGTAGTTTGGGTATTCCTAGCATTGACTCCATCAACATCATCTGCAAAGGTAAATTAACTTAGAGACTTTACAACAAAAAATCTATACTCTTTGATTGGTGTTTTGAAGAGAATGGCTCTGTTTGTTCCTATACAAAGAATATTTACTCTTTTTTCTAGAAAATCTGAATGAAAATTTCGGCCAAACTTCAAAGCTACATTTTCTTTAATGTTAAAAGTGACAATAGACTTTTCTTTTCCTATGATCCATGGCTTTTTTGGAAGCTCTATTTATGAAAAAATATTATTTTTCCTAGTTTTCTTGCCCTAAATATGCTTGTATATCTGATATGATTCAAAATGATAAATGGTGACTCCCTCATCTTCAACAAGCTTCAAATGATTGCATTAAAAAATTGTGCGGGTCCCTATATGTGATTCTCTTAAATAGTGCTCTTTTATGGAAAAAAAACTTCTACTCTCATAATAACACTATCATTTGTCTATATGATGATAATTCGGTTGTTTCTTGGCATGAATATGTTTGGTTTAAAGGTTATTCCTTAAAAATTGCTACCTTGGAAACTAATGGTTGATGGCTTGAAAACTACAAATATCCATGTAACTGGAGGGATTTCTTCCAACAACACTTGTCTCCTTCGCATAAACTCCCAAAAATCTTACTCACATTTGTTTTTTGAATGTCAAACTTCTTTCAAAATTCTGAGAAGTTGCATTCCACACAACCACTTTCTTCACTTTGGATGTGTTATTCAACAAATCTTTAGCTATGCTAATTATATTTCTTATGGTATTACAAAGAAATTTTTTTTTCTATTAGCCGCTCATGTTACTTCTTACTATTTATGGTTGGAAAGGAATTCTTGGATCTTTAGAAATTATGAATATCTTATAAATACTACTATTAGTAAAATTATTCGTGCGATTAAACTCAAATGCAGAAGGTGGAATATCCAGAGCCCTATTCCAGATGATATTACAAGAATATATATCTGAACATATATTTTTCATATTTGAAATTTGGACAATTTTTAATCATCCATGGTTATGTTTTTCATATTGATATGCTTTTTTATTGTGTGCGGAGATCATCTCCTTCTAGTTTCTCTATTGGCGAGGCTAATGACCTACTAAGTCAGTTTGGGATTGCACTATATCATGTTGTTATGGATGTTGGATTTAGGAAGGATAAATCTTTTGGTTGGTCGTGGGTTGGTGGAATTCATAAAATTCATACTTTTTGCTCTCCTTTGGAATTATTTTGAGACTCTTGCTCATCTTCCCTCCACCGGGGAACCAACCAGATATCCTAGGATGAGTTATCAAATTTTTGTGTTTTTTGGGAGAGTAATGATGTCCTAGTAATGATTTCGCAACCCCTTCGAAGCTCAACAGGTTTTTGTGTGTGTGTGTGTGTGTGTGTGTGTGTCTGTGCCTGTGCGCGAGTGGGGAGTGGTCTCCTATTTGTTTTGTTATTTGTGGTTAAGATACCACTTTTGCGAGACTGTGATTGGTTTGTTACTAGTAGAACTGTTGTTGCCTTCATGACGAGATGGTTTTTTTCAGTTTTTGATGTTCAGCAAGTCTATGATTTCTTTCATTTGGGCTGCCCTCTGAGTACTCATTGGTTCTTTTTTTTATTTCTTTTATCTTCTTCTTTCCTACTCTGTCGATGTTATAGTTCCCTTCTTTTTCATTTTGTGTAGCATCATCCTAATGTTTTGTATATGAGATCTTACTTTTGTAATATTTTTAATCAATCAAATCCATGACCTCAACTGCCCCAAATAAAAAAAAACAATCATTTAATTTCTTAGTGCACATTTTCTCTTGCCTTACTCATGGGATGCATTCTTTATGGTAATTTTTTTCTTACTAAAAGTAAAGATTTTTAAAAGCTTAACCATTTAGATATTTTCAAAAATAATATTTTGAAATGATTTTGCGTTTTGGTTTTTCATTTTACAACAGAGCGTGTCTATTTTGAGAGAAATTACATGATTTTAAAGAATTACTCTCCTCTATTCAGGCCATCACTTAAAATATTCATTGGATTATTAGATAGAATTGCAAGAAATGAAAATTCAAACTTAGAATTCCTCTTTACACTAAAGAATTATATATGCTTTAATACATATTTAGGCTCTCTATTTTTTATGTAAGCTGAATTCTCAACAATATTTTATGGTTTTTTGGTTAGCTATGATGACACGCACTTTATCTTGAGGCTCAATTGTTCATGTGGATCATAGATTTTCTTTCTTACTTACAAGTAGTACTTATTTATTTTTTTATGATTTCTCTCTTTATTTAATCAACTCAAACGTTTTGGATTATCATTCACTAATATAAATAGATGCTCAGTAGACTTTTGAAAGTTTGCTAATTTTCTTAATCATTGTGTGGGATCTTCTCATGGTGATGCATCACGAATGAGCCCTTGGATATATAATGCTTTATTTGGCCTTGTTGCTTATTTTAAACTGATATTCATTGATATTCATTTTTGGCGCTCCATTTTTTCCTGCTTTCTCGTGCTATATTTTAACTTTGAATAAGATACCCACTCATCATTATCCTTGTGTAACTTGCTTTTATCACTTTGATCTTGCCCATCCTTTGAACCAACATATTGCAAATGGTACACTTCTCAGACAAATTTAAGGGGATAGCTTATGTTTTGTATGCTATAGAAAAGAGTTCTTTGAGAAAATTTTCTAGGTTCCGAGGTTTTACATTTGTGGTATGTTAGTGCATGTTTTTTTACCAATTTTTTTTTCTTTCTTTAACTTTACGTATTTTTTATAATTAGTTTGTTTTACTATTAGATGTAAATGTTATTCATTTTAATATCCTTGATTCATTTTGAAGAAGGAAGCCAAAAGGAGGATACCATATCTAAAAAATGACTCCATAAAAGTTGTGCATCACGAGGAAGTTTTAGAGAGAGGTTGTTATAAGTTTTGTAATAGAATAATTAATGAAGGAAACAAAGTGAGAACAAAATACCAGGGTTGAACTCTATTGTAAATAAAAGTAGTCGCTCCTTATAGCTCCTCCAAAATCAAATAAAAAATGCATATATATGGCCATTGAGGTTACACTTCATTAAATTTTACATAATCCACCAATCACTCAAAGAACGGTACCATTGTAGTAGGTTATATCATGGATGGACCTTATTTCATAAAAAAGGTGAAGAGTAATGTTCTATTCTCAAAAAATATATAAGAAAGAGCATTAGATTAAAAATTGAAATCACTATGCAATTACATAATTTTTGTGGTAGTAGTAAAATGAAATAAAAAACCCAAAGCAATAAACTAATTCAAACACTTTAGTAGCACAACATAACTTATGTGCAATTACAAAATAAACGCAGTGGCATATAAAAGTTATAATGCCACAATGATAACATAAACCATGTTATAGTATATGAGAGGAACAAGAAGCATACACAATAAAAGAAACAACTGATTGTCTAAAAAAGTTAAACATGAAAAAAAATGGAACCATTAAGAAATGGAATTAATGCATCAACGTCATATAAAGATGTTTCCAAAACCATAAAGTGAACAAAATAGGTGAAACTTTCCCATTTCCCTCATCCAAATTACCACAACAAAACATAGTTATCTAAAATATGGAGTTTAGACATTATATAATTGAAATTCCACCTTCTACTTTTTGCCCTAATAGTTACATAATTTTTTTTAAAGTATCCAATTTTATGCTACCATTGTTAAATATTTTACTATATCTTAACCCAAAGTTAGTAAGTAACAACTTGTGTAGCTACTGAGACAAATCACTTTGTAACCTTACAATGAAAATCTTCATAATAGGAAAATACTTAAAGGTGAGCACAACCAGAATAAACAAAGTTTGTACTGAGAATAAAATTTTTATGGAAATAAGGAAATAGAGGACTATAAAAAAATAAATGAAGAGATATATAAACATTTGAGTAAATGAATTAAGTTTGATTAATGAAGACGCCTCTAAGGCCAAAGAATCTATAGTTTACATCCCCAACATAGTATTTTTTTCTATTAAAATATAACATAGTTAATAGCACACCATTTAAATCAAGCAATCTTTCTTTGATTAGGCATAGGCACATGGAGAACGAAAATGACTATCCCCATTTATATGAAATGTAAGGCTTCAATAGGCGGGATGATGCAAGAAATATGGATCCAAACTCAATAGAGCCAAAGCTCAATTTTTAGATTAAAACACAGGAGACCAAGACGATGACAATGACAGTCCTTTTAAGGGCACAAAAACTTCTTTTTAATGTTTGTTAAAGCTGAACCTTTAACGTGTTTGAACACAAACTATGAAGAAACCAAGATGTATCAAAAGTGAATATCTACAATGAAGAATGAGCTGTTTATGATTGAAAGGAACAAAGCATAAGAGTTGGCACCCCAAAATAGAAAGGTAATTGGAGTCAAGTGGGTGTATAGAATAAAAACTAATGTTGATGGCTCAATTAACAAGCAAAAAATTAGACTCATAGTCAAGAGATATGCGGAGCACTCAATGTGAACTATTCAAATACTTTTGCACCGGTTGCTCATCTCATTAGCATCGGGCTCTTACTTGTGTTTGCCACATAATTAAATTGGAAGAACACTAGTTGGATGTTAAGTTAGTGTTTTTGAATAGCTTTCAATAGGAGGAGATTTACGTTGATCATCCAGAAAGCTATGTAAAGGGAGAAAAGCACAATGTTTATCTTCTTAAGAAAACACTTTACATAGTAAACCAAACTCCAAAAGCTTTGTATAATAGGATTGATGAACATGTGTTAAATTTTGGATTTAGTATAGGTTTTTCTGAAATAAAAATTTAATATTAAGCACAATGGAGCTAAAAGTCTTATCTTCTCATTACATGCGGATGATCTGCTCATGATACAAAGCAACACAAGGATTGTAGAAAAATATATAGATATTGGATTGTTGGCCTTTTTTCTAGGAACTAAAATTAAACAATGTGAAAATGAAGTCTTCATTTGTCAAAGAAAAAAATTCATGTGAATTCTGAAGAAGTTTTAACACAAAGAACACAAACAAATGAGCACTCTATGAACCAAAGAGAAAAACTAAGGTAAAGAAGATGAAATAGATAAGATTGATCAAGCATATTTCAGAAGTATGATTGGTTGTTTAATGTATCTCATAGCGACTCAATCTAACATTTTGAATGCGGTAAGTATTTGTCTCCGTTTATGCGCGCTGCAAATGAATGGCTTGGTTTTAGGACAAGGATTTTAGTGGGAAGTTATTAATGAAGTTTTAATCTGTACTGTTTCTGAAGTTAAAAACTAAAGTGTGAAGTTTTTGCTGCTGAAAAACGTAGGTCTGAGTTTCCTTGTCTATATTGGAACGATACATTCTCTACGTCCTGATTCAGAAATTATAGCAAAAACTCTATGTTAAAGAGGGTCAAGAAAGAAATACAGATATAAAACTCTAGCAGTTAACAAAAAGCATGTAGTATTCACTGGAACTGTCAGAATTTCATCATAGAGGTAAAGGATTAACGGAACTGGCAGGAAGAAAACTTTCTGATCAGCTTCCTGAACGAATCCTCGTTGATACTTCCAACATGGTAATACTATCTAATAATCTAAGCTTATGTGCAGACTCTATGACTTCCCATTTCTTTTGTGTCATGAGCATCTCCTGCAAGCAATGTAGGTCCATGCTTGGCAGCTGACTATTCAGATGAAAGATATTAACACATTCCCAACTCAAGGTATGAAATAAACTCGAATCTTACTTCTGTAGCTAAATTAGATGGATGCATTTTGCAAGTCAGCTGCTACTGTCAGCACTAAAGATTGATAGAGAGGCGCACTCAAAGAACCTTTACTAATATTTTTGGGCAAAACTTTGTTGTGAAAGCTTTTCCAACTTCTACTTCATGAAGGAATGTCGGCTTGGTCTTCAGCATCATAGTAGCGGTTTTTGTCCTCATTAGCAGTACATTTGTTGATTTCCTGCCTAATTTAGTTTTCTCAGGTTAAAATAAGTTCTATTTTGCAATACTAAGGAATTCTGTTATTAATCAAAATTGCAGTTGAATGCAAACAATGAGGGCATTGAATTTGACAGAGATGCAATGGAGCTCATAGCATCAAGCTGGGATGGATCCTTGAGAAAAGCTGAAATGATTTTTGAGCAGTTCAGTCTTCTTGGGCAGGGAGTTTCTCTCTCACCGGTTTAGGAGATTCTAAGTAATTTTACTCCTTAATCTTTATTTATTTATTTATTTGTTTGAACATTTTGTGCATTTCATCTTTTAAGAATAATAATAAAAAAAAAATTGGTTGGTTTGTCATCAAGGACACAGTAACTGAGAAATATCATATTGCAATTTTTATATTCTTGAGGTTACAATTAATTTTGTTGGTTGTTATTGTTTTATTGCTCACACAAATGCTTATACATTACTAATTCTTTTTATACTGTGACTAATCTGTGCGCTAGTCATTTTAGCAAACTATGTTTTCTTAGTTTTCCTCTACCATATTATGCTTTTGATAGATTTCATAGTTAATCAGAAAATTATTAATATTTTAGTGATGCTTTTGAAAAAATCAACGTGTTTAATCAATCTGAAAAATCTGGTTTTCAGTCCAAGCAGAAAATTTATAGAAATAAAAAGAATTATACATATAATACATAACAGAAGACTGATATGATCAAAGGCCTGATATAATAGGAAAACTTAAACCAGAGAAGTTTGCATTGTTTAAGAGGATACAGGAATAAGATGTGATGCTAGGTAAATTTGCCGTTTCATTTCATTGTCAGTAAAAGCAACAATAGTACATTTTATACAAACGGATATGCATAGCATGATGATAGGTGGCAGAATTTATTTAGGTAGATGACTGAAATTAGTTTGATGGTTTAATGAATGATTGTGATGGCTTTTGATTTGGTACCACTGTTTCTTCTAACACTTTGTGGTTATGTTTTTGTGTTGTTATCACCTCTCCTCAAGTTGAGGGCCCTATCTTAGATCATCAACTTGTCTCTTGGTAGCTAAAGTGCTTGGTCAATAGAGCTTCTATAAAGATATCAAGTTTTTTTTTTTTAATATGTGACATGGGGAACTACGATGTTCTTTTCTTTGATGTAATCGTGAAAAAAAAATTATAGCCCATTTCAATGTGTTTAATCTAATAATGAAATATTGGCTTTATTTGCAAGAGCCGAAATTAGTATATTATCATGGTATGGAGATGTTGCTAAACATATAGTGATGATAAATTCTTGTAATAGTCAGCAAAGTTAGATGAGGACAGTGGCTCTGGTGACTGGAACCTGATATTTGCTCTGTTGAAGTTTGCCACTATAAATTCATAATTTTTACTCCGTAACATTAAAGTTTTGTCAAGGATTGCATATAACCTTGTGTTTGATTTTCTTCCTTGAAAATCATTGGCCAAGCTCAAATAAGATAAACTCCATGTTTTATTTGTCGACATTAAATTTACATACCATAATTGATAATTTCTCTAATATATAGGATCATGCATTTGAAATGTTGATAGTGTAAACTGAGTAGTTTTATGTATGTGTTGACACTATTCACAATGAAGGAGAGATCAAACAGGGAGATATAGAGGTACTGAATCGATCCAACTAAGTGTCTTTATTATTTGGGATTGGCAAACATAGTTTGAGTATCTTTAAGAGGTCATTAGTAGAAATGAGATTCAACATAGCTTTTTAGTTGCTCATTTTAGATATGTTAGGATGCTTTAGTATATATTGCGATTGATTTATATGAATCTTATAATCTGTTGATCATACTTTGAGGCCACTAAAGTAGGATAGTAAGCCTAAATTTGTCATGTGGAATGTGCATTATCAATTTTGTATAAGAACAAAGTTGGGGGTCAGATTATTACCTATAAGAAAGATTTCATCAACATAAATTAGAGTGTACATGCTGATCATGTCTCATTAGTGGATCAAGAGAGAGGAGTCAGCAATGCTAAAGAAGAAACTAAGAAAACAATTGTCTAAGAAATTTCTTATGTTCGTATATGGCTTTCTTGATTAAGCAGGCATGATACAGATGATAAGGATCCATGAAGCCTTGAGGTTGGTCCACATAGATGGTCTCATTGAGTTTTCTAAGGGAAAATGATTGGAAATTCATGAGGTCCTCTTTAAGGGGTTGTCATTTTAAAAACTAAGTTCATTGTTTTTGTGTATTTAATATTATGCTCTTGAATGTTGCATCATGCCTTATGTTGAGCAATTGTGCTATTTGTGATACATTTGATATTAAATGTTCATTTTATTGTTGAAGTTGGAGATGTGGAACAAGATCACCGTGCTTTGAGATTATGGAGCATAAAAGTCTTGCAATATTGTTGCTTTCCATGTTTGTTTTTTAACTAGTAAAAAGTAGCAAGTATGATCACTTGATGTTATAGTATGATTCAAATTGAAAATCAATTTTGGTTTAACATGGCATGTTTTAATAGGCTATCAATAGATAATATAGTGATATGGGTCCAGGTCAGAAGGTATATATGTGAATGTTAATTATTTGTGTGTGGAAAGAGAATGATTAGAATATAATTTGATGGGTGTTGGGGCAAAGTGAAAAGGCAATCAATAATCGATGTAGTTGTTATTGAAGATGCAACTCTCTCAAATGTGGAGATGAGTATGGATGAGGGATTAATGGAGGTAAGGACAAGGGTTAAAGTTGGTTGAGGGGTTGGTCATTGAGCTTAATATTGCTTGGTGTTGTATGGAAATCTTTTTTCATTAAATAGAGCTGACAAGATAAAATGTTTTACAAAAAACGGGACATGAGATTTTCTTTTTTGTAGAGGCATGTCAAATAATTGTGTAGCTGACCATCTATGTGATTATTTGTAAGTAGAGTGTGGTAAAAGTCATGGAAATTTTTTATATCTAAAGATTTTGGAGTGATAGTGTTGTGGTGGTTGATTGTCTAACAAGGAAGCCTATTAATGAGATTAAATTTTATTAGAAGTGTGTCAAATATGTGGTGAAGCAAGTTGACTCAAGCATGAGTGTGAGAAACATTTCAATGCAATGATGCTTATTTCATTCAACAAATCCATCTTGTTTAGGAATGGGGGAATATTATATGGCCCCATTTGGATAGTATTATCTTACACCTGTAAGGTATTAGAAAAACCCTTGGTTTCAAAAATTCATAAGTTTTGAATGTTTTCTCATTCGAGTGATTAAATACATTTTAAGTTAATATCTTTATCCCTCAGGGTAGTATATTTTTTTTTGAATGAGATATTTGATCATTTAAATAGAAGTCTTCTGAGATTTATGGTTGATATCAAACCCGTCACATGAGAGACAAATATCCACTAATAATTAAGAAAATTTATGATAAAAGGCATCATTTTTGCCAAAATAGGCTGGAAACATAGGTAGTCAAGAAGATTTTTAACGACTAAGTTGCGAGAAATCCTCTAACTGTTAAAGCAAAAACAAACAATCAGATTGAATGTGAATCACCATAACATGATCAATAGTCATCATTGAGCTAAGAGGGCCCATGGTATTCACCTACTGAAGATTCGACAAAGAAAATGATTGTGCACAAGGTGGTGGATCAATAGGTCTGTCAGATAAAAATCTCTTCAAAATACAACTTAAAACAAAAATCTTTCCAAAAGAAACTTACACAAAACACTTTGCAAAAATTGTAATAAATCTTTTTTCAAACTAAAGTTAAATTATAAAATAATAAAAGAAAAATTAACTCATTTTTAAACTGAAACCTAAAACAAAACTCAAAGTAAAATCTTCAAAACAACCTTTACTTAAAATAATAATAAGTTAAACAAAATTTATATTTTTTTGAATGTAAATGGAACTCAAGTTAAACCTTTTCAAACATAAATGGAAAATATTTTGAAGGAAAAAAATTATTTTGAGCTCACCAACAAACCCAAAAACTTTGTAGCTTTGCAACCCACCCCTCCACCCTCCCCATGACTAACTAACTTATGCGAGACTAGTACATGTTCAAAGATATAGCCTATGAATGAACATGTTCCTTTTTAGGAACATGGTCATTCACATGTTAATAAAATCTTTGTATGATAAATTATTTTATGAAACAATCATCTTCATATAAGTAAGAACTTTGAAAAGTCAAAATGTCAATGGAGCATAAGAACAAAAATTATAAGTATGAGGGGCTCGAATGAATCAATTATAGACATCTAAGTTTAGTATATAACATAAAGAAACCTAGAAGTCAAACATAGGAAAGAAAATCAAATGGATAACACATAAGATAGAAAACCAAATACAAATCTTAAACTTAAAAGAACCCTAATTTTCACAATAATTGCAAAATTAAAAATTAAAATAAATCATGAATTAATTATCAAACCGTCAAATCTATTTTAAAATTCACTAATTTAACTCATAAGAACCACCACTAAGCATTTCAACTATAGAATCCTAGGTTATCCAACTTAGAAACAAATCCAAGGTTGCACATCCCCTAGAATAGTCTAGTTTAGAAGCCTAAATTAGTTTACTAGGTACCTGTAGTTAATGTTAAGAGTTAGGAAATACAAGACAAGCAACATCTCCCTCTTGAATTATATAGGTTCCCTAGGATGTAGTAACACATGGTTGCAAACAAATGCACCTCAAACAATCAAATAGGAAGGGTTAAATTCATCATCGTTATGACAATGGTGGAGACATCTAACTATTTTGCTAGCTAAAAGTCTAAGGAACTTATTGCACTTGGGACTGAAAATTCATGGGCATATTGACCGGGGACATTATTCCTAATAAAATTAAGTTAGTCCAACCATTTAGCCTTGTTTATAGTATAAATTTTATTTTAGGGTTAGCGTTTCACCTCCATCTAAAAATCCTTATAGCCTATCCTTCCCCTTAATTATGGGTCAAATATCAAATACAATCCTCAAATCTTAACCCACAAGTCCAAAGCTTCCAATTTCAAATATCAAATCGAAACCTCAAATCTTAAAGATAAAGTCAAAAAGTTCTAACTTCAAATATTAAATACAAACCTTTTTTTATAAACTGTAGATACAACCAAATCAAATTTTCAGCTCAAGTGAATCACTCAAAATAATTAAACTAACCCAAAACAAATTAATCTATTAAAAATAAGATCAACATACAACAAATCAAAATTAACATATTCAAACCAGGCCCAATCTCCCAAATCAAAACTCAATTTTCTCTCAACAAACATATCAATTCCAACATGGGGTAAGCCTTTTTCCTAGAGTTGGTTAACACTTTTCTTTGGTCTTTCCATGAAACATCTTCATTAGACTGTAAGTCCTAACCCATCAGCTCCACTCAAATCTTTCCAAACTCTATTTTTTATCAATCTAAGTCCTTAAGCACCAATCCCTTACACTTACCAAATAATTATGCATGACATAAGTCCACATTTTAATCAAGAGTATTCTCTAGAGACGCAACTTCTAAGTTTTAATTAACTTTGAGAGCTTATTCTTGTAGGGATACCAAACCCCAAAATAAAATAAACCTTATTTCACACCTATAAGGTATGGAAAAACCCTTGGTTCCATGAATCCAAAAAATTTGAATGTTTTCCAATTTGAGTGATTAAATTCATTATTAGGTAAAATCTTTATTCCTTAGGGTAGGATATTATTATTTGAATTTCACGTTTGATCATTTAAATAGAAGTTTTTTGAGATTTATGGTGGATATCATACTCATCAAGTGAGAGATAAATCTCCACTAACACTTAGAAAAATTTACAATAAAAGGCATTATTTTTGCCTAAATAAAATTTAAACATAAGCAGTCAACGAGATTTTTAACAGCCTGAGTAGAAGGAAATCCTCTAACTGTTAGAGCAGAACTAGGCAATCAGATAGAATGTGAACATCATAACATGATAGATAGTCATCATTGAGCTAAGAGGACTTATGGTTGTCACTATCAAAGACTCAAAAAAGGAAACAATTATGCACATGGGGGTAGATCACCAGGTAGGGCAGACAAAAACCTAGATAGGTAGAGATAGCCTATTTGGGGATCCCTGGACCCACCCTCATAAACTATTAAGACCATAGATTTACTAAGTCATGAAGGTAGTCAACCAAACCTTTCTTTGGATCACTTCATCAACAACCCATGTATTGCATCATACAACATAATCTTGTAGATCTAAAGTCAAAGGAAAGAAGTGTTTAAGAACATATGACTCTATCTGGACTAAAAAAGGTGGAGCACGGATATACTTGTCAAATGCATGGACAAAAAGTTTACACATGAAGAAGAAAGAATAGATGACTCAGTTATAAAGCTAAGCCACCTTGCAAAGGGCTTATAATACTACATTGATTGGGAAAGCTTCTAACATCCTACACCACATTAGATAATTGACCGACTTCTTTTTGTAATCGACAAATACAAGAATTTGATGACGCTACTAGAAGATTTAATTTTCTAGCAACAATGTCCAAAGACTTGATCGCGACTTTATAGATGTGTCTGATTTGATTAAGTTGTATAATTATAATATTCAATAATGTTAAAGTCAAATTTGTCAACGCAAGTATATAGATCGCTCAAGTAATATAGGGCTCTAATGGAGTCCTAGATATCGATCCCACAGGGAGTGCTTTAGAATCACAGACTAAGACTTTTAGAAAAATAAGACTTTAATCACAACAACGACGTTCAATTTGCTTATCTGTCACTAATAGGTAATTGAAATAAATATATAATTTTAATAACTAATAAATAACTAATGATATAAAGTAGGGTTTGATTGTGATATTCAATATATAAGAAAACATCCTTCTCCTTGTCATGAAATTATAGTGAATGGATAAAATGAATTAATTCAATTTATATTGTGCCAAATAGGAGCATACCTATTCTTTACCCTTTGCTCCAGGCATAAAGAACATTGACTAATCCTATGCTTGGTTACTGATTCTGATGCTAGATTGGGAGGAAACTGGCTCTCACTTTGGAGCTCCCATGTTCCCATCACCTGATGGCTAACATCTACACATCAGCACCCAAACGATAGGACCGAATTGAAGATTTTAGTCTGTCACTCTAAAATCTCCAATTCTTTGCCCGATAATAACATTTCCCTATTTATTTGCACCCAACTTCTTTGCACCCACCCAACTTCTAAGGGCTTTGACCTTCATGAATCTTGGATGTAACCTTCCCTTTAGTTGTGAAACTCAACATATTTTAACAAATCAATTGGCCAGATTGAAAGTAAATTAAGATCTAAGTGAAAAGATCATCACAATTTTCTAAACATTTTCATGGCTTCACCAATTCAAATCACCATTTCACAAATCTCGAGATAAGGAGAAAGACAGAGAAAATTACTCAGATCTCATGGGGAAAACACAACAAAACTCGAAATTCATATATAAAATCAAAGTCATACAAACTACAACAAGTAAATAACTTATCTCTAATTTCTCCCCAAGAACACTCCTTAAAGTTCCTCTAATTCTCTTCCTTTTTTTACAACACACGATATTCCTTTTTGAAGTAACAAGGAGAAAGAAATCTCTCACTTTCCCTCCACTCTTACAATCTCTCGAAGAAATCCTCACAATTGTTACACACTAATGGAACCTCTCTAACCTCCAGGACCTCTAGCACACTATCCCCCCTCTTTTTTTCGGACAAAATGTTCTTTTAAAGTTGTAGATGAGCTTTCCCAAGAGTTGCCTAAGCATCCCTTCAAAATTTGGTCTTATCCAAAGCTTGAGTAGGCATAACCATCGATCTCACCGTCGGCGACCTCGAGGGGGCCGTCGACGGGCTTCTAGAGAATTTTTGTTCTGTAGTCTAAGGAAAATCTCGCTGTCGGCGACGTCGAGGGCGCCATCGGCGGCCTAGTTCAAATCTTCGAATTTTGGTCCTTTTCGCTCCAAATTTGCTCCTTTTTGCATCTTTTTGGTCCAATGACCCTAATTCCTTATTCTTGTAACAAAATATCAAAAATACCTTTCTTTAAAGTGCAATATCATAAAAAATAATATAAAATAGGTATGAAAATCTCCACATATTTTTCTTTGGTCAAAATCCCCCAAACTTAACTATTACTTGTCCTCAAGTCATTTTAGTACTATATAAAAGTTATGATCTAATGCAGTAAAGTCTTAATTCAGAAATATGATAAGTTTGATTTAAATAATATCATAGTGAGATTTTCAGAAAAAAATCAAGTAATTGAATTAATTCTATAGCTACCAGATTAATAGCTACCAGATTCTACCAGATTATCTAGTCATCAAGTTTAAGAGTTCTAGTCTTCTATTTATTTCAAGAATGACTATATGTTGTAATATTAAGTCACTTAGAATATTCAAAAGATAGTAACTTCATGAGAACTCTACTAGTAAAAGATCTAATTTCATAAATATAAGTTCAGAAATGTATTTAAGTTTTCTCATTAGGTAGATCCAGTAAAGCCAATTTTTGATAAGGCATATTTTCAAGCTTCTCCTCACTTCCATCATAATAATAATTTTTTTTCTTTTTCTTTGGATTGCTTTCAATCCTATATATTTTTCTTTTCTTTTCAGAGATTGTTTTCAATCCTTTCTTTTTTTCTTTTTCAAGTGAGGATTACTATATCTGGATAGCCTTTAATGATTTTGAATTTCACTTTCCTTTCCCTAAATTTGAAACTCAAAGTATTTCTTTACCTTATAAATATTTCATAGTTTTTACGTCATTGAGCTCCAATCTTTTCTTCTCAAATGAATTTAGATTGTTTTTTAAAAATTTAGTTTAAACAGTTAAATAGTTAACTATAATCTTATTCTCTTATACTAAATATCTTAAGTTACAAAAATTAATTTTCATTACAAAAATATTTCTTTAAATCTACTATAATACTTTAATAGTAACAAAAATATAGTTACCTGAATTAAATTCACTACATGAAATCATATAAATAATTTTTAAAAATATTGAAATAGAGGATATCTAATAGTTAATCTTTTTCTTCATTCCCCTAAACTTAAATTTTTAAATATAAAATAATGCAGATGGAAAGAAAAACTATAAATATAAATCATACCTCAGTATTGTAGGCATTTTTATCATTCTGAAATTTCTGCAGGCCTTCTCAAATTTTTACTTCACCTGGTCTGTAATATTAGGAGTTTTCTACACATATAAATCATTAGAGGAATTTCTGGGTAATGAAATTTTGAAATAAGAATAAAACTAAAACAAGCATAACATTTCCTAACACAATCACAATACTAAACAATTAAAATTAAAATGCAAAATAAAATTCACATTACAATCTACAATTCTACTCAATATCTATTAAACTACACATGCACATTTAAGTACCACACTAACTTTATAAAAATTAAAATCATTTAAGTACAACGAAATAATAAAAATGAAAGTTTAAATACAGAAACATTCATTTCTATTACAAAAAGAATACATAAAATAAAAAAAATACAAACATAAGTACATTAATTTTATTCTATATCAAAATCCCAAACTATATCTTCATCTCCTTGATCAGCAGGTGGATTGGGTTGATACTGAGCATATCGAGGGCACTCAGGAAACATAAGTTTCGGGCCTGAGCTTCATAATAAGCTATCTCAAAATTTGAATGCCTCTACATGTACTCACTATCATAATCATGTTGGCGTTCTAAACCTCCAATCCTTTCACTTATCAATTATATGCTCTTCCGCTGCAAGGTCAACTCATTCATCAAATCAGAGAGGGTAGGGGAACTAGAAGGTGGAAGGTCATAACTTGTAGAGGGGACATCTCTACTAGTAGAAGGTTCTTGACTTCTACTCCCAGTTCTCCATTTCTCATGGGATTCATAAGTCTTTAGATTATTCTTAATAATGGGTTTCATAGGATAAACTCATTTTTCATCTCCAAATTCTACTCCAGAAAGTTTAAAAATTGCATAGATAAGTCCAGGATGTCCTAATAAGTCCAGGATGTGCATAGATAAGTCCAGGATGTCCTAGACCTCCACTAGTCTCACTCCTTGCTATAGTCAACATATTCTTAAGAGTTATTCTCACCAAATTTATAGTTCTACTATTATGAATACAGAAATTTAAAATAGCTCTATCTCTAGTAACCTCACTATGGTGATAGATCGGCAACAGAGTAGAGGAAATGAAATAGTGTCACGTCTTAGAGGTGGCATTCAGCATGGAAGCAGAAAAATTTACCCGTTCTTGCTGTTTTATCTTCCATGTTCCCTTCCCATCAGTGAGAAAGTTGATCACATCTTTGAGGGGGCCTTCCATTGTACTAAAGGATTCATATTGATTGCTGTAAGAGTCTGGGACTTCATTAAAAGTGTTGATGCGGACGGCAGTAAACTCAACAGGGAATCCACGCACTTGAACGATTCTGTCATCAGAACAAATAATCACATTCATTAGAATAAATCACATTGGCGTAGAACTCCATCACAACATTTGCATCCGCTTTATTGGTGGTGTAACAAAAGTCTTCCCAACTCCGCTAGGTAGTAACTCGTTCGATTTCTTCTCCCGGACTTTCAAAAACTCAATCTTTTATGCACTTATTTCCTTTAAATATGGAAGTAAATTT
>NW_018164923.1:217015-217759 GCF_001263595.1 Phalaenopsis equestris
CTTCCATTCCAATAGTAATTCTAAGAGTTCAACAATAAGATCCATAAATTTCTTCCCAATTTTTCTTCACATTCCCAAATTTTTTGGATCTTCTCAATGTGGGAGAAATTCATGGTGAAAATCAAATACTTTTAACTTGGAGTGAAGCTCTTGCCTAAAGATGATCAAATCCGGTGTCAAAAAGCCTTGAAATTGTCTCCCAATCCAAGATCTTTCAAGCCCTAAGTCGAAAATGGCGTTTTTAAGATGAAGGGGATAATGAATAGTGTCGGTTGACTGGTCAAAATTGCGATTAAAGGTGTTTTTCGTGAGCTCTTTGATGGCGGGGTCCATAGCTCCGTCGGCGCGCTTAATTGGAATTTAAATCTTAAGTCTCGGGAAAATCTCACCGTCGGCGGCGCGGAGGGGGGTGGCGGGCGTTGTCAGTGGGCTCTATTGATTTTGTCCAAATTCCAAATTTTTTCGATTTCGATCAATTCCAAGCCTAAACGACATTCATTTAATCATTATAGACAAATTTTAAATAACTAAATGATGTACTTAGCATATGTAAACTTTCACAACACAAAACATCACATTTATATATAAATTCCAAGGGGTACAACATACATTACATAACACATCTAAGTTTGGTATTTTCTCAACCTCAATACATTAATTCAGCATTGCAATCCAAGCCACAACACTCAAAATGCTGAAAATAAAATATCCTATGCTTAGTCTCAACTATACAGAAATCTATAA
>NW_018164923.1:218536-219538 GCF_001263595.1 Phalaenopsis equestris
AAAAACTAACATACCCGTTTTCTCTTGTTTCCCAATCGTCAGTTTCGTCCGTTAAATACTGGTAAATCTCATTCATCTGGTTTCTTGTTGGGATGAAATTGGAATAGTGGCAGATAGGAACATTCTCTATCAGATATAATTCATTGATCCGTGCAGGAGTGAAAGTGATCCATCTTCCTCGCACATAAATAACTCCTTGGTTGATTCCATGTAAATTTGCATAAAACTCTTTTACCACTAGAACCACCACGACGGCAGTAGTGTAGCACAACACTTCCCATCTTCACCGCACTATTGTTTCTTCAATATCCGTCGTGGGATTAATCAATCTGCGATTAACGAATCCTCATTCTTTGATTAATCTTTTCTTTGTCAGCAACTTGTTGAAGATTCGCTGCGCTTCCGCACTAATAAACTTCCGTCGATTGAAAACTCACATTCTGGGATTATCAGGGGAATTGGATGCCATGGAAATGGAATTGGTAGAGTTTTACTTTGTTTTTGGAGGGAAAATATGAATTATAATTCGAATTTTAGAGTTTAAAAACACAATTCCCGCACAAAAACCAACAAAAACCGCCATTCAAACATAAGAAACCGTCATCTTACCGGTCTCGCCATCGGCGCGCATCTGTATTAATTTTGTCTGGACTCTTGGGATTAACCGTCCGTCGGCTGCGCCGAGGGCGCCGTCGCGCCCAAGGCAAAATTTTCACAATTTCGCTCTGGTCTAAATACATTCCATTTTTTTTCATGGATCAAATTTTTAAGATGTTTTAAGAGTAAATAAGAATAGTAGAGTTTAATACTACCATAAACTAGCAATAATATCAAATAAAAACTACTATAATTACTGTAAAAAATAAAGATAAATATGGGTTGACTCCCATAAAGCGCTTGGTTTAACGTCGTCAGCCCCACCTATTCAGATGTCATTCAGGTTGACTGATCATTAAAACCTCTTTAAAATTTGGTCTTTTACCCTCATAACATGGTTTTAAT
>NW_018164923.1:221565-223330 GCF_001263595.1 Phalaenopsis equestris
AGGGTATTTCATAGATTTTGCAATGTTAAAAGTCACTTCTTGATCATTTACCCTCCTAGTTAATTCTCCTTTTTGAACATCTATCATAGCTTTTCCAGTAGCTAAAAATGGTCTCCCTAAAATGATAGGTATTTCGTTATCTTCATCCATATCTAAAACAATGAAATCCACAGGAAAGTTAAATTTATCCACTTTTACTAACACATCTTCTATAACTCCCTTAGGATATGTAACTGAAAGATCCGCCAAGTGTAGAGTTACAGAAGTAGGTGAGACTTCTCCTAATCCTAATCTTTTAAAAATTGAAAGAGACATAAGATTAATGTTGGCTCTCAAGTCACATAAAGCTCTTCCATAAAATTTTTCACCGATAGAACACGGTATAGTGAAGCTACCAGGATCTTTTTATTTTTTAGGAACATTTTTCTGAATAATTGCATTACACTCTTCACTAAGTGCAATAGTTTCGTTGTCCATGAACTTCCTTTTCTTGTTCAGAATATCTTTCATGAATTTCACACAATTGGGCATCTGCTCTAAAGCTTCTACGAAGGGAATGTTCACCGTTAACTTCTTAAGAATTTCTAAAAATTTAGAAAATTGTTTATTCTGTTTGTGTTGCTTCAACCTTTGAGGAAATGGTGGTGGAAGTTTCTCAACAGTAATTTTCATCAGTGTAAATGTATACTCTGAATCTGGGTACTCATGATCCTTTTCTTTTTTGATATCCACTTTATCTTTTTTATTTTCTATTTCTTTTTGCACTCTTGTCTCTAATTCTTTTCCACTTCGTAACTGAATTGCCTTGATTTGTTCTTTTCCTTGATCTTTAGGATTTGGTTCCAAAGTACTTGGAAAGTTCCAAATGTTCGGTTACTAAGCGCAGAAGCAATATGCCCTAATTGGTTTTCAATATTCTTAATAGCAGTTCCTTGATGTTGTAATTGATTTACTTGAATCTGTAATGGATTTCCTTGATTCTGTAATTGTTGACCCATATTTAATATTAGCTCTTTCATAGATAACTTCTTCTCCTTAATTTGAGTATTACTGTTAAATCCTAGAGGATAAGAAGGTCTATAGTTAACATTTCCCTGGTTGGATGAATTTCCTAATGGGTTCACTGAGTTGTTTTCCCGTTGTTGATTTGTACAAGAATTGTTATTTTAATTGAAATTTGGATGATTCTTGCAACCTGAATTATAATAGTTAGAATATGGGTTGTTGGGTCTATTAATAACATTTAAGGTCTCATATGAAGGTTTCTCATCCACAAATTGCCCAGATGAATTTTCTTCCATCATAGGAGGTGTTGAAGAATAATTCATCCCATAATGATCTAATTTCTTTGATATTGCAGCAAAGCTAACATAGATATTGCATCATAATCATGGATACTAGCTATTCTTTTAGGATTTACCCGCTCAGAGGGCCATTGAAAATTATTGGTAGCCATCTCTTCTATTAATGAATAAGCCTCATCAAAAAGTTTTGACATTAGAGAACTACCAGCCGCAGCATCTATAATCGATCTAAGAGATCCCACTAATCCATTATAAAAAGTTTGAATTATTAACCAATCTGGTAACGAATGGTGATGACACTTCCTAAGAAGAACTTTAAATCTCTCCCAAGCTTCATATATTGACTCTCCATCAATCTGACAGAACGATGTTATGTCATTTCTTAGTTTAGCAGTTTTGGATAAAGGGAAATGTTTGGATAGAAATTTCTGTGAAAGTTCTCCCCAAGTTCTAATAGATCC
>NW_018164923.1:223651-224363 GCF_001263595.1 Phalaenopsis equestris
ATTTTGGATAGATAAGTGAATCTCATCTACTGTAGGATTTGCATAATCTCTTAAGGGTCTAGGTTGGTGCTCATTTTCTATTCCGTGATTGTTCAGGTTGTTTTCTATTATATCAGAATTTCTAGGTTATCTTCTTGATTTTCTAATCCTTCTAACAGTGCGTTCTAATTCTGAATCGTTCAGGTCCAAATTTAAGCATACAATTTCAAATCAATACTCAGTATTTAATTTAAATATAAATATATAAAATAAGTTGCAATTTAAGTAAAAATTTTCTAATAATCCTAATCTGTCCGTTACTATGATCATGATTTTACTCACTCACTCAATCACTCCCCGACAACGACGCTAAAAACTTGACCGACTTCTTTTTGTAATCGACAAATACAAGAATTTGATGACGCTACTAGAAGATTTAATTTTCCAGCAACAGTGTCCAAAGACTTGATCGTAACTTTATAGATATGTCTGATTTGATTAAGTTGTATAATTATAATATTCAATAATGTTAAAATCAAATTTGTCAACGCAACTATTTGTATCGCTCAAGTAATATAGGACTCTAATGGAGTCCTAGATATCGATCCCACATGGAGTGTTTTAGAATCACGGACTAAGACTTTTAGAAAAGTAAGACTTTAATCACAACAACGGCGTTCAATTTTCTTATCTGTCACTAATAGGCAATTGAAATAAATAGATAATTTTAATA
>NW_018164923.1:225350-245000 GCF_001263595.1 Phalaenopsis equestris
GCCGCCGGGCGGCGCGCGCGAGGGCGCCGTCGGCGGGCTTCTAGAGAATTTTTTAACGCATGTCTCGGGAAAATCTAGCCGTCGGCGGCGTCCAGGGCGTCGTCGGCGGCCTAGTTCAAATCTTCACATTTTGATCCTTTTCGTTCTAAATTTGCTCCTTTTTGCATCTTTTTACTCCAATGACCCTAATACTTTATTCCTACAACAAAACATCAAAAATACCTTTCTTTAAAGTGCAATATCATCAAAAATAGTATAAAATATGTATGAAAATTTCAACATATTTTCCTTTGGTCAATAACCACCAAATTATATAAAATGCATGATGGACTACTCTAGTTGGGAAGTAAGAGTACTTTCCTTCGAACATATAATATGCATGAAATTATCTAAGTTATATTATATATGGAGGCCCTACTAATATGTAAGAGGGAATTATTCATAAAGTTGTGATAGTCTTAAATCTACCCTATAATTCATACAAGAAGTTAAGTATAGGAAGTATGAATGTAGATTTTAAAATTTTGATTCATTTAATCATGAATTTTATTAATATAAATCTCTTAAAATTAACCTTAATAGTAAATAATTTTATCTTAACAAACCTAATCAAGATCATATCCAAAAAAATCACAGGCATAATAAAGAGTGAACACATACCACATGTAATAAATAACACTCAATATAAAAGAATAAAATAATACGTTAAGTTTCATTGAATTGGTAACATATCCCAAGAAAATAAAATGAAAACTGGGCTCCGCTTAGAAATACCCTATCCTAGAAATTTATAAATATTGTGTAATTTGGAATTAAAGTATAAGGCACTATCAAACAACTCTAAGTTCTCAACACACAATCCATCCTCCAAGATCTTGGACTCATGCTTGTACTACATTTTCAATACAGACTCTTCTATGAAACTCTAAAAATGTATATGAAAAAAAAGACTCAACATGCAAAACAGGGGTTAGTGTTGGATATCTCATGCAACATATTAAAGGGTGTACCAAGTGGGAGGAGTGCTTACCAAGTGGCAGGAGAGCTAAGCATTTCCCATATAGAATATGTTAATTTGAATTATTAAGCTTCTCTATTTGAAACAACTCCCTGTAAGAAAAATAAAATCTAATGTGCTAATGCACAAACCACAAACTAAATAAAAAAAGGAACATCTAGCACAAACCAATGAATAATAGTTGTGTATGAAAATTCTTAACTAAAACCTAGCCTAAGTTTAAAACAAGCACTACAAGGTGTTGCCTACCCATACATCTATGTGTTAGTTTGAGATGTACAGGAAAAGGGTTTTCTCATAGGATCTTACTAGGGTGACCAGGTTGCCCCTAGACTAGGATTTGAATGAACTAACACTTATCTCAACAAGTGGTGAATATTTGCTTAAGCCTAATCCTGGAATAATCCTACAAGATCAATTAATATTAAGATAACTTGCACTAATCATTTGGATGAGCTTATGAGTAATGCTTATTTCCTTATTATCATCATAGATCATACTAAGTGTCATCCAAGTACTTCTATTGACATGCTGACTCATGAGACCTAAACTTACATGGAAAAATGCATCTTAATTAGAGAAGAAAGTCCCTACATAAATAATGCATAAATAATACCACAAAATATGTGCGTCATGAGCTAAACCTTATCAACAAAGACACCAATTCAAAATTTCTCAAAAGTGGATAAAATAAAAAATGCATGCAAAATTCATAATCAAGAGCTTTAGGAAAACGAACTCCAAAAACTCGAACTAAAGTTCAAATGTCATAAAAATAACAAAAAAAGGCACGCATAGAAATGTGGATAAACATGCAAGACATACATGTGCAAAGAACCACATATTTATGAATGCATAAATGTGGAAATCATCTCTCTTATCATCATAGGGAGGGCACTATGATGTCACAAAGATGACTTAATATAATGATCTCTAAGATTTGGAAGTAAAAGAAGGTGGCATCCTAAAACCAGTGAATGGTATTTGGACGTCAACCCCTTTTATTTCTAGAGACAAAAAGGGATGTGCTGACACACAATGTAGTTTAAACCTAGTCTGTTGTGAGATCTGAATGCTATCCTACATGTCTCACATTTAGATAGTATGCCAAAAGTGGAAAATAGAAGAAAATAGGCTTACACCGAGTCATGCTAAAATATAACATAAACATCGTAAGCCCTTCCATAAGTGGATCAAGCTTTATTCGTGACTCATACAAAAAGGTGTACCAACAATTTAGAATGGCAATTATCTGTGTCAAAAATCATTAAAGATCTGGGAGCCGATCATTTGAAACCACCGAACTTAGTTTAAGGACATGTTTGTATACCAAAAATATCACCACTTATACAAAAGGTTATACTAATGAAAAGAAGAGAAAAACCACGAGATCTTTTGAGCTTTATGAGGGTCAAAAGATATGCTAGTTTCCTTGCTAGAAAAAGCTTACTTCGATTGAACGACAGACACCCTGGCTTCCTCTGCACTGCGCAAGATATTCTATCGACTATGCCTCTCATAAAAAATTATAAAACTCAAGTAATTCTTGATGCTATAGTGTCAATGGCTGGCACTATAACTGCGAGAGAAGATTGTACTGTCATGTTTCTATCGATAGAGAACATGACATTGGATCATAAGGTAAGAGCTAATGTCATGTCACATGAACTATTGTTGTGACTTTAGTCCGAAAAGAAATAAAGGCAACCCAGGTTTATAGTGTTGAGATCAATTTTATGATTGTGGTTTATGGAGTTGGTGAAAATGAATTTAGGCTTCAGTTGGAAACTCATGTAGTAGTTCCACACCATTACATAACAATGTTGCATAACTACTGTGCAAAGGTAAAATAACTGTCACATATTGATAAAAAACATTAAGCCCAAAAAAATTGAATGGTTCCATGACATCCAAAGGAGAGACATCACAATGCTAGGGCATATGTAAGTCTCTAACCTCAAAGGAAGCACTACAAAATGAGGCTATGTGAGGGGAAACACAAGAACCTAGTCTATATTTTCTCTAACATCAGCCTATACTTATTCTTATAAAATAGAACCTACAACTTTTCTTAAAACAAAATCATAAAGCAAAAGAAATTATACCTATTCAATGCTGAATGAAATCTAAGGCTTAAGGGCTTGGACCTCTCCACTAGCTCCTACAACAACAATGAATGTCACCCTTCGAAAACAGGAAGCTTCAGTACAAGGGGAAGATAAAGGCGAGGAGGCAAGAGGAACTCATATTCTCTTATGAGTGGGAAAAAATTGCAAGAAGAATTAAACACCCCACCAAATTTAAGAAGTTGGCTCTTGAGGAAATCTTGGTCTGCCCCTTTCATAAGGCAAAAGATCAATGTAGTGGCACTGCACTGACCATGGCACTAAGGCACTACTCCACATCAATCAACAAGATAGAGTGCATGGCTTGAAACCTGATTCTGTGTCTGTTTGGTTTCATAGCTCGATTGATGCTGCTAGGGTACTACTAATGTAGGTGATATCAAATCAACATCCATCATAGCAGCTATCCAATTGAGTGTCAGGTGTTGTTGAAGTGTTTAGTGACATGGCAGCTCTTGTAATAATATTTGTAAAAGAATTACTATTGAACACCTAAAATGTAACAGTGATGTGGTAGATAACATCCCCCACTGCTTGCAGTCATTTTAAGCCAAAAAACTTGGGCATTTTAGCATCGAGGAACTCTAGATAGCGTTAGAATATTTGAATTGGACTTGCAGGGGATGCAAACATTCCCAACTCAAAGTCCATTAAATACATGATCCTCATATATTACATTAAACTTTTTTTGACTAAGTCCCCTTATATCAGGAAGGGGAGAGAGGCAGCCATAGTCCATGCAATATGTCCCCTTGCTGGGGCACAACCATACCTGTAAGAATATAAAATTTGCCCTATGCAGAGAGCACCATCAAAAAATTAGTCCCTATGCAGGGGATAAAACATAAAATTTAAAATCTCATATAAGGTTGCAATCATAGGAATACAAAAGCAACCCAGACAAATGGTAATTATGCAAGAAACCATTGGCCTCACTGTCCAAGCAAAAAAAGGAAAACAAAAAAGAGTTATCATCTTTTTCTCAAGGAACATCTAAATCTTGGTACCTACATCTCTTCATCATCATTCTCATCTTCGTCACCATTGGAGGCCACCCCACTTAGCCTAGACTCTGAGATGTAGGTATATTAGGAAGATGGGGTGAAACCATCCCCGACACTAACCATGAATTGGTCTGATAGTTGAGTTAGCCAAGGAAACTATTTGCCCTACTAGTTTTCCATGTTTATGTACTGGTGGGTTAGGACGTCCATTTTTTATTTAATCAAGGCTATACCAATTTGGAGGTCTTGGATTTGTTTGTTAATGTAGTAGACCTAGGTAGGAGGAATATCTGATGGCTTTCTCACTCGCTATGGCAGATGCTTGGCAGGCTTGAATGCCAGCCTCTGTGATGAACAACATGGCACCAAACTTCTCTTCTTGGGGGTCCACTTGCACCCCTAATCTAGTGCATAAAATAAAAATCAAGAAAGGATGATCAATGTGGACCGTATCTTGATCGTACTATTCCTACTAACCTTATCTTGTATGGACTGTTCAATAATACAACCGACATTGATGACATGGTTTAGCATTGCACCCTCCTTGGTCACCATTTTCACATGTAGACTTGATAGAAACCTAGCTAAAATAAAGAAGTGTTATGCCCTTGACTCTCATTTGATGGTGCTGTTAAGAAAGTTAACAGAATGGCACTCAGGCTCTGTAGGCCAGTGCTACCAGTTACCACTATGAGGTACTCAAAGACCTCAACAAAATTGAGGTTCTGGTTTAGAAACACAAAGGCCAATCTTCGACATACTAGGCTAAGATGTAGATACTGTTGATCGCTTCCCGATCAAACAACACCCTACTTCGTTACTTTTCATAGGCTACTTGGCATTCACTGTGAACTCTCAGATGACAAAAAAATGATATGGCTAGGAGCCCGTGTGAAATTCGACCAGCCCATCCTTACAATGGTACAGCAAAACCACTCCCAGGCTCAAAGAAATCATGCTTAGAATGATATTCCTGTAGCGAAGCGAATCCGCATACCTGCAAACAACTTCCCAGCTCAAAAACTGAACTACATCAAATCCTTCCTCTAGTGACGACAATCTCTGACGTCCTCTTGGAGGAATTATAGGGGGAAAATAGGAGGAGAATTTTTAAGGAAAATAGAATGTAGGGTAGAGCTTTGTTACAGAAAATTTTGTGCGTGCAGAAACTATTAATCCCAACTCAAATTTATAAACAATCAGTCACTGTTGCGCCAAGCATGGTGCCGCACTGCCACGACTCTAGACTAAGATTATAACTCCTCTAGATGATAATAAATATTTTTACCGAGGCGGCTTGGCTCCAAGCATAGGATTAGGTAAACTCATCATTTGATTTTTCGGGGCATCAACTATCTCATTGAAAAGACAAACTATGCGCTGCAGTTCTGGACCGGGTTCCTAGACACCCTAAATAATGGTGGCTTGTCATTGGATACACAACTTACCACATGCAGAGCTATGGCGCCAGCTTTGGAGCAGCGGCATATTACCAATGCTTTGCAATTTGGTGTTCAGCTGGCTACACTCCATACAAGCCAAGGAAAATCTGCACGGTGTCTTCAAAATAAGATAAAAATAGCGCCAACAAAGGATCCCGACAAACATGATTCGTCCCTAATGACACTATGCACTTGCTGGCAAGATTTGGAGAAATTTAGTGGTAAACTTTTGAGCTTTATTACTCAAGCCCAAGATCCTCATTACTTAAATTCTCCCATTTAAATTTCAATTCTAACATCCTGGCCATAAACATATAGTTAATGTATGACATGTTTCCTTGTTCATCAATGGTATGGTTTTCAAGGTTAGTGAAAGACTTAAACTAACGTATACTTATGCATAGCACAACAAGTCTATAATTCATGCTTGATTTATGTAACTTAGTTCAATACAATTAAATAAAAAAATGCATATACATGTGTTATCCATTCATGGACAAACAATATTTATTTTAGTTTAAATACCACAGTTCCTATCTTGTTATGTCACATCAATCCTATGGTATATTCCCATTTAAACATTATATCGTTTTTAATGCAATTTTGTTAGCTTCAATGATTATTATCTTGATACATGATTTTAAAACTAGTTCAAGGGCTAGTTTAACTCTTTGTATGATTTTAGGTTTAACATTAGACTTAGTGCTTAGACCATACTTCCTTAATATTCTTAGTTCTTTTCTTAGATCTAGATATGAGACTAGCAATATTATTATGATGCCCTAGTTATAATTATTTTGTGAGTTATGAATCACAATAAGCTATAGGACTCAGATGTCCCTACCAGTTGATGCATCTCATTTATATGTTTAATTACTATTCTACACGCTTACTATGTTTGGCTCTTTTCTTCCTTACTTTGATAATTATAAAGTTTGATTGTATTATCTTTTTATATTATAGTTAACCACGTAAAACTTTATTATGTAAAATAGGGAGGCTTGCTTAGAAAACTTATATGTATCACCACAAATGAAAAGGAATGAACTATATTAATCAATGGTTTAATACTCCTTTCATCCAAGATGTAATTAATAATGGTAGACTATGCCCTAAAAAAAACTGAATTTTCATGTTTAAAAAAAAGGCTATTTGGCTTCAAATTTTATATTAAAGAAATCTTTAATATATTTAGAGTACATTAATTTTTATTTTTTGAACCCTTAGAATGAACATTTTTTTATCTTTTAAGATAGTACAATCTCCTCTCTATAAATATTTCAAAAAAAATTAACATATGAGTAACTACTTTGTCTAATTTTAATTCATATAATGATGCCTAAGGGACTACAACATTTTCTATTTTACAACATGTTATTATCTAGCTCTTTGTGATCTCTACATTATAAGTCTCACTTGAAGCTTATAGAGTCAACCAAGAATAACCCATTTTGGTCATATAAAACATTCTAGACTAAATCACGACTCAAATGCCACCCTCCACTTAAGTCAATCAAATCATCTACAAATTGTCAATTGAAATAGCATAACATAGCAACATAGGCTATAACTCTATCTTAATTAGATTATCTTTTTAAATCCAAAAAGATTGCAACCATCCTTTTATCTTGAAACAAGTACAACTTATTTTTATTTTTTATTTTTGATAATAATCCCTTTATAGATTCCATATGCTATCTCTTGTTTGAAGAGATTTACAGCCTAGGAATGTCCTCTATTACCTCACAACAACTTTGTCACATCTCCACATTCCTACAGAGGTCAACATCCAATTAGTTGTCCGGTCATCAAATGATTTATATTCAATTAACCATATGCATGCCCTTTATATGGATCACACCCTCTAATAGCATCAAAATCGGTTTCTTATGGTACGTGTGTCACTCTCAATCTTAGCATTACCTTAATCAAGAACTCCAACTACATATTTATCACCCTTCACTTCTAGAGCAAAATTTTAAAATTTTATGATGGTTGATGAACTATACTTGTATGACTTCAAATGACCTCGAATCAAGGCAACATAAGAGCTTATATCTATTTGCTTTGACTATTGAATTCCCTTATCTTCTTCCTTAATAGTGAATGTAAGCTTATAGGCTAAAGCTCTTAAAATTACTCGATGTTGTCATCTTATACTTATGTCCCTATCTACTTCTTCTCTTCTCTCTTTATGGTTGGACACTTTATGCATCTCATGAGGTTATAAGTTTAAAGTGTCACAAATTTCTTTTCTCGTTTCACTGAACTGAAAATAACTTTGATCAAATTTTGTCTACACCCCTCCCAAACAATTTCTTAACATACATAGGGCTTGAATCCTTCCATTGTCTCTTTGAGCAATTGTTGGGCCTCTAATAAAGAGCATACAAATTGTCATCTTAGTGATCATACATTAAAATGATGAACTATCTCCCCTCTGGGATTTGTCTTTTGATAAAATTCCTCTTGAATGAGAACATATCTATTACCATAAAATTAATTGGTTGGTGGAAAATCAAGTCGTCATTTTGCAAGATCATGAACTTATCATGATACAACCATGCTATGCTGAATTATTTGATGGAGATCCAGAATCTATACATTAATGTTGATAGAAGGTTTGAATCTAAAAGTTGAACTTAGGATTAAATTTCTTACATCAATGTCGATGTGATGTTTTGCATCGAGATTGGGATGGTTGAGTTGGCAAGGATGAATTGTGTGATTGAATGATCTGAAGGCAAAAGGAATGCCATTTTGTCCGAGAATCACTTCAGCACAACTATTGATGTTGCCTTTCAAACAAATTATAAGAATAAAATAGGAGTTATTATTTAGACACCAAAAAGAGCGGGCCTCGAAGCATGGCGTTTATTTTCTATATTTTAATCGCTTAAATTTGCAATTGTGTCAACAGTTCATAGATCACTATTATATTTTTAGCGTAAAGCTTGAAAATTATGCAAGGATTGTTTTATGTATTCTTAATTTGTTGCATGATGTGTACACTATAACTAATATAAACATAACATTTTCCAGCTAGAAAATGTCCCACTAAAGTTCGAGAATATATTTCGAAGCAATTTTGCTTTAAACCACCTGACAGTTTCTTAGTGCTTAATATTATTATAAAAAAATGGCGAGATGTAATTATATTTTATTGATTCAACTCCAACTTTGTTTTTATTTAGACAATGTAAATAACTTGTGAAAATGAATTTGTAGTCTTTAATTATTCATATTAAGATTGAAAAAATAGCTTAAGAAAATCAGATACATATGTCGATTGTGAAGGAAATACTTTATTTACATTTTTTTTTTTTTTTGATATGAGTGTAATTTAAACTTCATAAATAACAGCAGTCTCAAAATTTATTCAAGGATTTTAAAACCCTTCTTGATTTAAATTATATCAGAGTATTTTGACATAATATTTGTCTAACAAAATTAGTAAAATACATAATTAAGAAATTGAAATTTATACTACGCACTACAAGAATTAGACATATTTGTATCAGTTATATCGGATCCAAATCAAGGAAAAATCTGACAATATTTAAGGTTTATCGTCAGATTTACGTCCTGATTTTTTCTGTCGTTAAATCGGGTGTCGGCAAATCTGAAGATATTAAAGAAATTAAGCTGCTCTAACTCCTCTTACATAGTTGAAACCGGTGTTTAATTAACACTTTCAACAATTAGAGTAAAAATAAACTTTTAATTAAAAGTTTTAACTTGCAGCAAACCGCCGGAAACGCTCCGAGACCCACTGTGCAATCCCTGGACGCCGATGAGTTCGTAGATGCTACTTTGTAACGGAGGGAGCATGGCTCAACTCCTTGGCCTTTGTAGCGTATAAAATTGGTTAGCGCTAAAAACATAATTTAAAGATTGAATTCATTTATAAATATTTAAAAGAATCTTACCAACCTTTTGTAGTGATCTGTATGGGGGACTGATCCTTCAATATGGAGTGCAGCTCCCGTGGCCCCCTTCGTCGTTTGGTTTGCCCCCATCTATCTCTTCCTATCATGATCAGGAGTGGCACATATTGCGGTCAACTGACCCGGAAGCCCTTACCAAACCAAGCAGGCTGCTAGCCTCTCCGACGGGCTGTCATGAACATATCGCTAAGGTGATGGCTTCCCCAAATCTCAAAGATTTAGTGGATCTAATGGTGGTGCTCTGGGAGCCAGGTGAAGGACCCTTGCAACTTAAAAATAAATCCATGTGTTAGAATAAAAGAATTAAATCAAATTTACAAATATGATTCAAATTACATGATCATACCTCCAACTCCCTTAATCACAAATTCTGAGTGGCTACGGAGACCTGCTTCCATGACAGATTGGGCTCATGGTACTTGCTCCACATAATCTCTGTGATGCAGGTGACGAGCAGCTTGTGGTGAATGAATATGCTTAAGAAATAAATTAGTTACACCAAGAAAAACATATAGCAAGAAGACTAAACATAATACAATTCTAAAAAAACTTACGAGTCCCCTTTTGGCAATAAAAGTACCCTCGGGGAGGGGTGGGAGTCGACGATCTAGGCTCAAGAGGTGTGTCGGCAGTAGGTGGGGGAGTAGGTGCGGAAGCAACAGGTGCCACAGAAGATGGGGCAACATCTGGAGTAGGAGCAGGTGCCATAAAAAGAGTGGCATCAGTAGGTGTAGGAGGAGGAGTCATTGGGGGTGTAACAACAACCGGTGGGGGAGGAGGTGCCAGAGAAGGTCTAGCAGCTACAGGTGGGGGAGCAATAGTGAAAGCAGGGCAAGAGTAGATGGTCTCCTCTTCTTTCTACGGTATTTGGTCTCTAAAGTCCCCCATGACACGGGATCTCTGAGGTGGCTAACCACCTACATCACTTGTAGCCATCTGCAAACAAAGAATTGACATAAAAAAGAATAGTACTAGTAGGAATAATAATCATAAGAAAGAAGAAATAGTGTGATAAAGTTATGACACAAGTAGTAAATATGTATAAAACCAAAAAAAGCGAGAGTAAGAAATTATGCCTCAATACAACATATTAAAGTGAAACACAAAAAGTAGTAGTAGTAACAACTCATAAAAAATTTCGTATCTATGTTATTAAGTTTCATCAGAGGAACTTGTCATCGAAGATGAATATAAAATTTCTTATTCACTCTCTTCATCATCCACATCCATGCAATGAGCAACCTCATCAAAAAACACTGTGACATCCTCTTATGCAAACATTTCACCATTCGAGCCACCCTTAATACGAAAATTTGACATACTTTCCTCTTGGTGAATTGGTTCTATAGTACTATGCAGCTCAATATTTTCCCTTGGTTTATTCTTCATAACAACAACCCAATCAACTTTATCCCTTACCCTACTAGCATATTAAAAGTAATAAACTTTTATAGCTTGACATGCCAGAGCTAATGGATCAAACATTGCATATCGTCTGTTCAATTTGACTTCAGCAATATCATAAGACATGAGTGTTCAAGTTCCTCAAATTGGAACAGGATTGAACCACTAGTAGTTGAAAAAATACATAATGTAGCTAACATTACCTGAATATTGCAACTGTAAGACTTCGTCAGGTAAACTGTAATAACTAATCTTGTTATATGTGTGTCTGTTTCCTTAATAATGTTACCATAGTTATATGTCTTCTTTGATTCACACCAAAAACTCATATGAAATCTATAGTCGTTTACGTAAAATATATGTCATGTAGTAACATTGCAATTGGGCTCCCAGATAAGATCTTATAATCTCATATTGGTAATTCCATTGGTTGTATTATGAAACTATAACAAATTGAGAGGAATAATTACTGTAACTTTAAATGTGATGACTATATTTTGCACATGTGATTATAAAGGTACTTCTACATCTGTACAATTTAAACTATGTTGGAAATTCTGCTTTGACATTCCAGCTTATCAGAGACTCATCTTCTATGCCCAAGCTATCAATAAATAATATGCTTACAATATTGTTATTTGTATTTTCAAATTAGTCAGTATATAACTAATATTATCAATAATAAATGATAGTATATATTGAGTTTGGGGACCATGAAACATATTGTATAAATGAGTAGACTTCATCACAGTACATAAGGACGTATAATACAACTAACTAAATCTCTTAATTTCTTAGATATCATGTACCATGCCTTCATGAAGGCTCACTTGATATTTGATGTATAGATAATTTTGGTTGTGAAGGCATGTCACGTACAATATGACTCTTTGATGGTCTTGACCAAAAAAATAGGAGCAAAAAGTTATCATCTCCTACAACAGATATGCTTAGTAGATCGATCCCCTAAGATATGCTTTATCTTCAACCATTTTTTTATTTTATTTAAAAATTTGCAGCACATATATTTTATATTAAATATGGTGGTCTTTTAGTGTGAAATAAAATGCTACCTCCAATGTATGCATTACGAAGACACACCTCTTGAAGGGATACATCCATTTGTACTGCACTAAAACCCTCAATATAGCCTTATAACATAGATGTATAGATAGATACTCCATAGAATAATATATATATATATATGCTCAAGCTTACATAATAATAGGTGAATACTCACATTGAGATGTCTCAACAAGTTAGCATTCAATGTTCACACACACAACTCTTTGAAGAATATACTCACTTCGATCAAGGATCAATCACCGACTTTGATAGTGCATAAAATGCAATGGGTAATAAGCACTACAGAAATAAATGACAGTCATGACTTTTCAAGTAAAATATCTTACCCTTTCCCAAGTCAAAACTGTGCCTCAAATTTGAAACACAGACATTGGGAAACTTCAGAGAACTCGCCCACTCAAAAATTTTCATACGTTGATCTGGTGTAAGATAGTATGAAAATTTGGGCTTTATTAATTTATCTCAATTTGTCTCTTCAAGTTCTAAAGTCCTCCTTTTGCAACACTCTTTTTCTAGCTTTCACATTATCTTTTGTCTTACCCTTGATATCCATCACATTGTTGAAGATGTTAAAAAAAATTCTTTTCAATGTGCATAACATTAAGATTATGTCTAATTAGATTGGTCTTCTAGTACAGAAGATCCCATAATATACTTTTCTTTGTCCAGTATATCAAAATCAGGATGACGAGTTGAAGCTAGCTCTGGTCACTCGATAATCTTCTACACTTCACTGATCATCTGTAATATACTTGAACTCCAGTAATTTTAGGGGTGAACTTGATTTCTCAACTAAGTTTTTGAAGAATGCATCTCTGTTCCTTCTAAATGGGTGGTCGCAGTTTATAAATTTTCGGTGACAGTCAAAACCAGCTATTTTTCCTACCATATTTCTGAGTAAATAGCTTCAACATATCCATGCAATAAGAACAAACCAATTTCTCAGTTGTGCTCTAGCCAGCTAGCATCCTATAAACCGGGAAATCACTAATTATTCACTTAAGAGCTGCTCTCAGTTAAAAAGTCTATTTCTTAGTGATGTCATAGGTAAGCGCACCCATCTCTCATAACATTGAAGCTCTTCAATCAAAGGTTATAAATAGGCATCAATTTTTCCCCCTATGATTTATGTGGACCTGGTATGATCAATGCCAAAAATGAGAACAACACGGTCATGCACATATTGGGGGGCAAATTGTACTGCATAATGATCACTGACCAACATGAGTACGGGGTTGCAATGTGATTGTACGAGGTGAAGCCATTAGCACAAAACCCAAGTCTAACATTGTGTTCTTCAGCTGCAAAATCCAGTTAGGTACAATCAAAATGCCTTTAGGCCTCACTATGTGATGGATAACTCATCAATTTAGCATCAACAGTACTATGTCAGGTCATGTGAGGGGTTGTACACATGAAACCAAACAATCCATGGAGCCGGGAAATGAGTAGAAAATAAAAGATCAGTTTATATGGATTTTTTTTTACTTATTATTCTTTCTCCTTTTTTGTTTGAACCTATCTGCACTACAAAATTGGCAAGTAGTCTCGACTACATCAGTCTTGTAATATATCATGCACCCATTAACACAGTAATCGATCTTCTTACGTTGTAACCCTAACTTTGAAATAACTTTTCATATTGTACAGGTCATCTGAAACTTAATTCCCTGCACAGATCGTTTCTTTCAATATTGTTAATACCTGATTGAAGGCTTCTCTAGGCATGTTAAAATCAGATTTGATGGTCAACATTCTTAGTGCCACTGATAAATCTGTATGTGTAGCGCAACCATCGTGTAAAGGTTGTTGTGCAGCATTAAGTAAGTCATAGAACTTTTGCAATTTGTAGTCCAGTGTTTCAGGATTGCGTTGAATGTTCCTGACAAATTAAGCTCTTTGAGGAGAATGAATATTTCTTCATATGTATCCCGATCGAATTCCTCTCTATAAGTGACAAACTTGTCGAGGCACCTCATTTATCAAACTAAACTTTAGGTTCTTACTCATCATATGCAGTCCAATACCAATAATTAGGTTTGAATCCCTTGATGTAATGATCCAATTTAACTAGTTCAGGTTGCAGTAATGATTGAATTTTGTTCTTCGCACAATGACACTAGAATTTACCCTCAGAATGATAGATGGGTAGTTTTGATGTCACCTGCATGAATTCCTTAACACCATTCAAGAACTCATACGTAAGTCTTTTTGTTATGGATATAATCCGTTATACATCCATGCTATCAAATTACGAATATCTATCTGTAGTATATGTGCAGTTTTACAGATCAGTGCAAATATTTTGAAAATAAAAATTTGTCAGTACCTATCGATGTGTACAGTGGAGGATTATGCTTAGTGGTTCGTGGGAGCTAAGTCTAATAGAAGAAATTGACCCCAATAATCTCTTTAAAGTAGCTCGCTTCATTCGGTGAAGTTGAAACTACTTGGTCAATCATATATAAGACACGTTTTTGAAGTGGTTTATTTTTTAAACAGTTCACGTGATGCATTCCTCCACTTCAACAAACCAATGTGAATTATAATAATAACATTCCCATCTATATCGCCATTATTGTGAGCAAGACCATATGCACTCCTCCAGTTCAGCCAACCAACTTTAATTATTCTAATAGCATCCCCATCTGTATCACCATCACTTTGAGCAATAGACCCGATCAATGCATGCATTTCTCCACTTCCACAAACCTACTCTAAATCTATAAATGATAGTAACTCTTTATCACCATAACTTTAAAAATATACCTGATGCATTCCACTACTTCAACCAATCATCATTAATTCTGCTAATATATGAATTTCATACATATAACTCAATTCTTATGTATGAACACACGTACACATAAACTAAGTTTTGCATACATACCACTAAACTTTTATGTTTATACATACCTAACAACAAAACTTCAATTTATACATATACATACCACATCACCAATACATTTAATTCATACATATCAATCAATTCTTACATATATACAAACCTAACACCTAAACTTCAATATTTACGTAAATACCATTGAACTCTTATGAATATACATACCTAGCTAACACCAAAACTTCAATTTATACATACATACCACATCACCTATGCATACAACTTATACATATAGCACAAATCTTATGTAACAAACCCAACACCTAAACTGCAATATTCACATGCATAACACTTACTTATGTATATAATTGTCTTACACCAAAACATCAATTTATACATACATACCACATAACCTATGCCAAAACTAACATACATGTCAATAAATTCTCATCCATGTTCACCTAAACCTTAATTTGTAGATGCACACCATATCATCTATGTCGAATGCCCCATTTAACTTTTCAAAAATTAAAATGAAAAAGATTGATGCAAATAGAACTACTGTCCTCAATGCTTTCTAATTGGAGCGGAGCGGAAGGGAGAGAAATACGGGAGTTTCAGAGGTCTCTGTAAGATGCCACAGTCGTTACCTTCCCAATTAGCTCTAATGGTAACTGTATCACAAAGGTTCGTTCGAGAATGCGATAGTTTTGAGTGAAACCGTGAAGAAGAGGGAAAGGGGAAGGGGAGAGCGCGGATTTTGGGCAGAAGGGAAGGCAGGAGAGCGCAAAAAGAAGAAATGAAATTTAGGCATTTGGGATGAGTAAATTAGATTATTTACGTCGATTTTCCCTCAGATTTGAGTCGAATATAGTTCAACGCTAACAAGTAAATTTTTTGCTTCGATTAGTTGGACCCAAATTTTAGTCGCAACTCCAAACACACTTTCACCTTTTTCAGAGGGTTTTTTCCGTCAATTTTTCGGACACAATGCATGCGCAAAACCAAACACAATTATCAAAATATATTATTCGTCGCTTAACGGCCGTAAACCCGATGCTAATATTTGAGTCAGAAAAATTCGACACAAAGATCAGAAACTAACAACATCTCCCGTAATGACATTAATTTTAAAATATTTTGAAGTAAATATAATGAGAATAAGCTCATCATTATCAAAATTAATATAGGATATCTAAAACCTTTTTTTTTTTTTTTTTTTTGGACCCTTTATAAATGAAAAGTATGCATACATAAAATTTTATACTTTCAAATAAATTCAGTTTTCAAATCAAGCAAACAAAAACAAAAACGAAGCTGCCAAGCTACGTGCTTAGGCGTAAGTTAAATTTCATGGTAATCTTCGCCAATCACATAATTTATATTTCCGTTCAAAATAGATTATATTTTATACAATTACATTGAAATCGTACAGTTGTATTTAAGCGGCATAATTTTCCTACAAATTTCCTAAGAACCCCCAACGAACACTTGCCTGAACGTAATCCACCGCATACCTCATCGAAATCTCAGATCAACATTTTGGGCGGCGATCAACATCATAAGAATTGTTCACATTGTGGACCAATTAAATAGAAGAATTATCCCTTACAATACGACTAAATTTTAATTATCTGTAATTGGAAACATGGTTACTAAACTTGTCCATATGTCTTGATTAGGAACAGTAATCCTAAATTTTCTTGTAATTTGGACCTCTTTGAAATTTCAACCATCCAAAAAATGCCAATCATTCCAAAAAAAAAAAAAAAATCTAAATTTTATTTTTTAATGGAATTAAAATTTTCATTATTCTGCCAATAAATCTTGGCTTTTCCTTTCTAATCATTCATTAGAAAAAAATTAAATTTTGAATTGGCACGTGGCAAAATGAATACATGGAATGCAAAACCAACTATTCATTTTTTATTTTCATTTTTTTACCAGAGTATTTAAAGCTAAAAATAATATAATCCGGCCTCCAAAACCCTATATGCATAAGAAAATATGTATTTTTTTTTTACGGTGGTAACTTGATGTCATATTATATATTGTTAAATATGTAAATATATTAGAATTGGGTGGTATATGTGTAAAGGGCCCTAAAATATATTTATATCCAGGTTGATAGCAGTAGAAAATTAAAGTAGTTAAGAACAATGTTGTAGAAACTTTCATAACTTTAAGCATAATTACAAGCAGAATGAACCCAAAATTGTACATCATCAAAATTGAGGCAATAAATATAAAGGAGGACATTTGCCCTCGTATAGTTGACCGAATTCTTTTGTTCTTTTAGGTATATACGTAAATAAAAATATATATATTTGTTTGCATGCGAGCTACTTTTTCATGCAGTCAAATGCATAATTGAGTTAGCCCATCCATCAAAGTTATGCATCTGGTTCATGGTTGATCTCTTCAAAACTATATATCAACGAAATTCGCCATTTTCATTTTTCAATCTCCTTAATTATATCGATTTATGAAAACAAGGAAACGATGTGATTATCTTCGTCAATAAATCTTAATTTGCTTGAGTAAATTACCAATGAATGATTAAGAAAGGAAATGATTTGCTCAATGTTATTCTTGTATTTACAAAGTGACGATTTTCATTATTCGTATTTTTTATCTCAAAATTACCATCACCAACACAGACTTTTTAAAAGATCATTACATACATATATACCACCCAGTTTGTATATATTACATATCTAACAGCTAAATTTTACATTGTTTATTGGGGGTACATATGTATGTTGTTATTTTATTTTACTCTATTTTAGGAAAGCTTATAAGAAAAATGGAATGAAAATTTTGCATTATTGTAGATTAAATGCAATATTATTCAAAGAGCAAGAATGAACACCAAGAATATAATTTGACATCCAATTCATTTTGGCCTAGATTTTATATGTTAAGCTCTCAAAATTGAAGCAAAATAATGTACATTTTCATATGCTCAAATATAAGTGTATGAATATATAATTAATCTACGTGCATAATTGTATGTATTATATGTCTTGCATGCAAGCTCTAATTTACACTTTTATATAAATTCTTATGTATGGAAGCATGAAGATAAAGGAATTTGATTTATATTTAAAATATTGAAAATGCAGACGTTTGCTTGATCTTATGGCAACTAACAAGACACAAAAGAAGCCATAATCAAATTTAGAGGGATCAATCTCAGTGGGCACTTGCTGAATTCAAATCACTAAAAAAATGGAGATTACCCATTTAGTTCAAATGAATCAAGCAAGAAAGGTGCACTTGTTTATTTTTAAGTGCCCACATTTTGAAGATGGTCGTCTAGTTCAAAAAGCCCAAGCATAAAAAGTACTAACTAATTCAAGAGGGCGCGCACCCAAACCCAAATTATCAAAAAGTTTAGAAGGAATAAATAAATTTACTTGGAAAATGTAGTCTATTTTTCAGCCAGAGAGAACTTCAAAGCACTTATTAGGGGAACAATTTATGTGCATTTTGATTATCATCTCTACGTGTCTATAATGGATATGTCATGTATTGTTTACTCGATCAAACTCTATTATCTCCTATATCTCTCATTAGCTTAATAAATATGGGTTAAAGGGACATTTTAGAAGACACAAGTTACAACTCCAAATTTCTTATTGTGAAGATAAAGTCCTTCAAAGTTTCTCCATCTTATTCCTTTCTTCTATTTTTCTCTTCCTTTTTAGCCAATGTTCTCCTTTCTGCGGACTCTTGTAAATAGGAACTGAGCATCAGCACGAATAAATTTAAATCAAATGTATGCCCATACAGAAATAGAGAAAATAGAAGCAGATAGCAATTAAATCTTAATGATACATATTTTTTATAGAATGAAATTGAGATCCATAAAATATACATATTTTACTCTGTAAATCTAATCAAAGCGTATAGATTGAACGAAATTGTGGCTATTTACAGGGCTAATAACACGTTTAAAACCGCCAGGCTTTGTTGATTTTTTTAAACCTTACGAATAACATAAGTTCTTAAATTCTACAGCGATGACACATGTCCTCCAAACAGGCATCCAAGAAAAATCAAATCATTAAAAAATAAAAAATAAAAATTCTGTAATAACATATATTAATGAATAATAAATTATACTTTAATAACACGGTCGCACGGAGTGCTTATTCTACAATAACGTTTAATTCTACTAGGAATTTTATTTGTTGGGCAAATGGAAAGCTCTCAATTTCTTTGTTTAGATAATTCAATACGCTTGTTTGCTGTTCATGATGGGACAAATTTTGGTATGCTGATAATACTTGCAAGGTTTATACAACAAATTAGGAAAGACGATTGTCGCACATACCATTGATTACACGATTTATCCATTAATCAATTCCCTAAGAGGTATATAAAAAAAGGAGCATTTACATACATATCACACAAATCTTATGTATTTACATATCTAATACTTCAATTTTCATATTTAAAATCTTTAACGTCGCATCAAATTAGGATTATTAAATTTTTAAAAATAAAATACACATTTTTATACATATAATTTCGAGACCAACATGTTATAAATAGGGGTGTAAACGAGCCGAACATGAGCGAGCCATGCTTTGCTCGTGTTCGGCTCCTTTTTATTTCGAGCTTAAAAAACGCGCGAGCACAAAAAGTGTGCTCGCGTTCGGCTCGTTTGCGGAACGAGCCGAACATGAGCTGTTCACTAGCAAAGAGTCATTTTAACAACCCTAATCATGTAGCCATAAGACAAAAAGGGTTTGAGCAAGATTTAAAAATTATTA
>NW_018164923.1:245102-248907 GCF_001263595.1 Phalaenopsis equestris
TATATATATATATATATATATATATATATATATATATACTTGATGAGTAGTATTTCGAGCCAAAACGAGCCGAACACGAACGAACACATCTTAGTTCGTGTTCGGCTCGTTAACTTATCGAACGAAACAAACGAGCCGAACATGAGCTTCTTAACGAGCTGAACATGAGTTGTCGCGAACAACGAGCGGTTTTGACAGCCCTAGTTATAAATAAAAATATCAAACAGTAGGTGTAATATGTAAATACTTGAAAACTGTATGGTGTGATTGTAAATTTTTCAAAAGATATAATAAATGGGGATTTTATTTTCTTTTTTTTATATATAAACTGAATGATTTCAAATTATAATAAAAAATAAAGTCAAATGTGATACGCAAATAACTATTATCGGTTAACAGTAACTGTTTATGTATTTATTTTAGGGAGCTGAATGTTCTATTTGGCTTTAAAATGCACACGCGGAACAAATAAAACAATTAGATGAGACAAGAGAGCCTCGATTTTGTCGGTTCTGACGTTTATTTCTGTCCTTTTTATGAATATGAAGAAATTTTGGATTAAAGGAAAGAAACAGCCACAACACGCCATGCATTGAAAAAAATTTGCAGTTTATTTATTTATTTATTTTTTTCTAATGAAGGGCTTAATTTTATTTAAAAAATAGATTAGAAATAAAATAAAAAACAAAATGAGATAAGAAAATCTCAAATATCTAATTACAATATATATTCATCACAACAAAGCCATTACTAAGCATTCCTATTTAAGATTTTTTTTTTTGAGCCAAAGCCTCCCACTAAATGAGAGGCAAACAAGATATTAATGATATATATATATATATATATATGCACACCATAATATATATATTATGATAGGATGAGCATTTGAATTCAATATTTTAAAATTTTTCATTTTATTTTTAACCAGTATTATAAGCATTTGAGCACTATTAAATGATAAATTATCGAAAGATTCAAAAGAGGGCTAAGTAAAAGTGATTAGCTCTTCCATTAAGCTTTAAAGAAATTCAAATATTAACACAAGAATTAATTAAGTAGCCTTTGAGGAATTAAATAATGAATTCATCTCATTACCCAAAAGTTTGAGTTTTCTCCATTTATTCATATTGAATTTAAATTGAAATCTAGCATTGATGGTCAAGTCTCCCAAAGTTATTGGTATATAAACAATTATATTTTTCAAAATCAAATGTTAGAAATGAGAACACCCACTACAAGTAAATGATTTTTCTTAACTTCTCCCTGACCAAGTAACCATCAAATCAAGGTTCAAAATAAAAAGAAAATTATTTGCTCACCAATGTATAATTTAGGATTATTTCCCATGGAGATAGTAGTATGCTTGGTTGTTTTTTTATAGAGAGATGACTGATTTTGAAGAGAGCACCATATTAAGGAATATTGTTGCACTTGATGTTCTACTTTCACATTAAAATAACACATTTAATAAGCGAAAGAGTTAAATTTTGGAAAAGATTTTGCCAGACAATTCAAAAGTCCACACAAGCATATAATTAGTCATCATGGACCATCCCAGATCACATGGCTCCACTCATAATTTATTTTAATTAGGGTTAATGAACATCATCACACCATGGCTTTCAATCTGAACTAATAGTTGCTCTGAATCATTTTAAAAACACTAACACTAGGAGGCAATCGATTTGCCCAAGTATCATGATTACACCCTAGCTATAATATTTCATATCATCCATAGAATGAACCATCATACTAGTCATTTCTATAAAATTTACTCAAAGATTCATTTCCCTTAAAGAGCTAATCTTTCCTAGCAATAATTGACCTATCCACCATAAAGTTATAGTGGTTGCTAATACCAACTATTTATACCCCATTTCCGCATAGGCTAAAGGGACATTGATACCTCTAAAATATTGGAATCTTTTGAATTTTCTTAACATATTGAACTTTGTAATGAGAGAGAAAGAGAGAGATTGAGTGCAACATAAAAGATTGTGCGATTTACATTTTTTTTGTAATAGTTTTTTTTATTTTTTACTATTGATAAGATTAGTATTTGATCACGGTTTGCCTATTGTGAACACACCTGGAGGGTTAGAGGAGAGGAGGAGAGAGAGGAGAATAAGCCTGGAATTCATTGCCGCAAGAGACCCGTCCCAGGTTCCCTTTATTTGTATTTTGTTCCCTATTTATGGGTTGTATTTTTTTACAATTACAAAAATGAGGCAACATTTATGGAAACTTCTCTTATTGTGATTAAAGCAATAATTATTTGTATGGATTTCATGTCATATTTGCAATACAATTTAAATTTCAATTGTGGCAGTGATCGCCTAGTCGATTGGCTTGGCGTTGGTCGACTGAGATAACTAGCCAAGTGGTGATTGTGCCCTCTGACTTACTTGTTAGTCGGTCAAGGAGTTTCACAACTTGCCTATCTCATTCGTCGTGGATCTGTCGGTTTACTGTGGTTGGGCGCTTCTACATGCTTCCTGGTCGGTCGGGACTGCAAGCATGGTCCATCATTAGTCTCTCACCGTGGGAGTGTCGGCACTATTTTGATTTAAGGAGTTACCCATTAGAAGCTGTCGGTCACCGGAATTGAAATCTCGTCGCCTACCTCGGAAAAACATCTTAATTTACATATGTATATAGTTTAGAAAAATATGAAATCAAGCTGACCCCATATTTTTCATAGTTTAAATGAAAGAGCACTATACCTCAAACCTTGTATCTATCCCGAAGGATAAACACAAGACTTGAGGATGAGGCTCGATCAAATAAACTAAGAAATAAATGACGTCTGTTTGGTCTGCGGAACCGTTTTATTTGCCAACAATTTTCTCTATTTACTACGAAGAATTAAATAGGGTTTATTTTAAGCTGTGTTCGGACAAGTTTCCTATACGGGCAAGCCCCTATAGTTAATTACATCTTAGATAACCGAAGTCACCTAAAAAAACTCTCAATAAAAATCAGGAAATATTATCTTCAAAGAGGTCAAAAGGATAGGACTTTTCAACAAAATCAGACAAAGAACTGTGAAATGGGAAAGACTCAAATTTACAAAATTTTATTGTAGAAGCCAAATGAGGAAGAGCTAGGGGATGTCATAGATCCAGAGTAGAACCTTGGTGACTTCCCAAGCTATCCTAATGTTTGGCTTCAGTTTTGAGGAGAAATATTTAAATGTTTCATCCTACAAATTTTATTTGTTTAGGTCTTACATTTGTGTGAAACAATCGCACAAATAGCCTGAAAGATGTGAAGATTTAGGTCATGACGAACGACAACCTTGAAATCCTAAGACGACTTAGGGCTTATATTGTACAATAGAGCTGTACACAGGCCTAAAAAATGAGTTTAGGATTTATGTTGCGCTAGGCAAACAACCTCGAAGTCCTATGGCTTGGTTTTTTAATTCTAAGGTCTAGGAAAAGGAAAAAATTTAGCTGGGCAAGACATGTTCTGCTGTTGAAGATGGTCGTGCTGCCCACCATGCTAGCTCCAAGCTCTTTGTCATGATGATTTTAAGTTTTCTAGTGTGTCAAGTTATAATGTTAAATCAGATGACCGTATGGTTAAGATTTTTTAAATTTTATGTGGGCATGTTAAAGTTGATTAGAGTGACACCAGTTAGGATCCTACAGTTCCCTCGTTCTAGTACCACAGTACCACATTGGATTCACTTAGTCCAAATGAATTTACTAAACTCAACTTAATGAGTTCCATACTTTCATTTAGACCGTGGAAAGTCTCGTTAGCAACTGCAGGACTTGTTAGCAACCGTAGGTTACCTCCT
>NW_018164923.1:249137-252180 GCF_001263595.1 Phalaenopsis equestris
AGATAGTAAAAGAAATAAAAGAAAACGATATTGTAAACTATAAAAGTGTACCTGGCGAGTCTTCTCGTTTCCACCTCCTGAAAGGTCAGTACTTGCATGTCATGTACATAATGTTGCAAGGAATTTAAATTGCATGAGTACATGAAAGTTTATCTACCAAATCTCAAGTTATGATTTAGTTGAATCTCAGAAGATCCTAGTAGATGATTTTAGGATAAAATACGATAAGTTCAATTTGTCCTTCAAAACATCCAAAAGATTCCAAAGTGCTCGGGATATGACCTTGAACTACTTTGAGGCTCTCTTGAATTATTTCGAGTTTGTTTTGAACTTATCATATTGTTCCATCAATCATCCGAGGTTGAAGTGTGACTACACCGTTGCTTATTGAAACATAGTAATTTAATTATCCCAAGGATAGTGTACTCGATTAATAAATTGATGTTTCATTCAAGAGTTATGTGAGTGAGTGCCCCTAAGGCAAGTTTGAGTTATTTAAGATTGTGGTGCCCACAAGTATTAAAGTTAGACATAAAGTATTTAAATATATTGATTATCAACCTGATTATCTTCTAAGTCAAATCAATTGAGCTTAGATATCGAGCCTAGGTCACTAACAAGCCCTTAGCAATCATAATGGGGAATTTGGTGAAGGTTAAGATTTTAGTTTAAGTGACATGTATTTTCATTTAAAGATCACATTATCATCAATTTTGTGCTTAAGGAAAGCAAATTATCATCCTTTTAGCTTAAGCCTCCCACTTAAGAAACTTTTGATATTTGTTGACTTCTAAGTCATGAAGATTATGGGAGATTATTATCTGTTGTAGTTGTGCAAAGAAGGTGGATGAGTTTCTACCTTATAATCTCATTGTATTTTCGTTGTATTTCAATCATCCAAATACATTTATTAGGATCAAAGTTACCCATTTATCCCAGGTTAACCCTAAATTTTGATTAAGGCGTCAAAGTCCAAGATGACTACCTTGCCCTTGGGTTACTGCATCTCATAACTCTTTAAACATGACTTAAATGACTTTGAGGATTTAAAGTGTTATATCCATGAGGTAATTAAAATGTTAGAGGAGGATATGTGGACCTCTCAAAATTTGATTTAATTTAGATAATTATTTAAATTTAAAAAATACAAATTTCAAAAGTTAATTTATTTAATTATCCAAAATAAAATTTATATTTATGAAAAAATTATTAGAGGTTTCCGAAGTTAGAAAAACACTTAGACAAAATTTCATGATTTTTTGAATCAAATTTCTATTTTTATTATTTAATTTTAGATCAATTTTCATGATTTATTTAAATAGAAGACAGTATTTTAATTACAAAAAATATTTTTATACTTTTATTAGACTCCTCTGAGTTCAGAAAACTCAGAGAATCAAATTTTGTATTTTTTTGTTTTTTAATTTATTTAATATAATTATTTTAGTGAGAAAATATGAAAAATTCATTTTTAAGCCTTTAAAATTTATTTTTAACTTAGAAAAAAGTAGGAAAAATGTCTTAATGAATTTTAAATGATCAGGAGACATTCTCACTCATTTTAAACCATTTTTTTTTTTCTTAAAATTTTTATTATTTTAATTATTTTAACCCAAAGTATATTTTAAAAATGAAATATTTTCACAAAAATGAGTTTTATTTTTATAAAATGTCCCTAATCATAAGAAACTCAGAAAAATAATTTTCCTAATTTTTTTAAGCATATTTAATTTAATATAATTATTTTTATAGAAAAAGCAAGGTTTCCTTAAGAAATCTATTTTAGTGCCTAGACTAAGTTAAATAATTTTGGTATTTTTACAGTGGGTAGACAAGATTTTTATGAAAAATGTGGTGTTAATTTTGATTATTTTTTATATGTATTTAATTTACAAAAATTAACACAAGGTATTTACATTTAAATCATTATAAAAATTCACAAAATGATTCAAAGCATCACAATATTTTTTTTAGATGTCTCTGACCACAGGAAACCTACTAAAATTGTTCTCATAACTTTTCAAGTGATATTTTGATTTTTATAACTAAAATAAGCCAAAATGATCACCTTAGCTTGAAAATTTAGGTTAGAAGCATAAAGATGCCCTCTGACTATGGAAAAATCAGAAGACGTGGCCCCTGTCATGAGGAACAAACCCTCAAAATTTTATGCCATGGTGAAATGTTTTAAGTAACGGAGAATTAAAACATCATAGAGAGTATTTAATTAATTAAAATCAGGAAGTAAGAAAATAATTTTTATTTTTAGCCCACATTATTTTCCTTTGTTTACTTAGCAAGAGGGTATTTTTCTTTTATTTTTATGATTTTTCTAGAGAAAGTTATGGATTTTTGAAGTTTAGGCATTTAAAATAATTCAACAATCCCTATTTTTCTACTTATCCACGCGACACTGACTAGATCCTAGGTAGCTCCAAAGGCTCCACGCGTCGCACCACCATTTGACGCCGCCAGCCACGTAGCCTCCACGCGGACCACACTTTATGCACTATGGATCTATCTGGCTTGATCTCCTCCATCCATTGGATACACACACGATCGGACAGCTCTCCGTTATCTTCCCCAAGTGACCTAACCCGAGAGTCGTTCACACTAAAACCTTAAGATCTTAGCCTAGACTCAACCAAATTGAAAGGGTTTGTTCCTAAACCTTCATCTACTCAAGGCCAACCTATCTATATGGATTACACGGTAGGAAATACAGTAAACGCCTATGGAGAATAAAAATAAGCTCAGATTAGGGTTAGGGTTCAATACCTTTGTCTGAGAGGAGGAGCCTCAATCAGATGGTTGTGGCAGCTTTGATTGGTCACAACGAACCTCCAGATGAAGTCTCAAGCCTTGGTGAATGGTTTAGATATGAATTTAATCAAGCTTGATTTCAGGTGTTGATTGAAGTCTATACTAAAGGCTGTTTGAGAGGGGGCTTTTGTGGGGCTTTTATGGGGGATCAACTACTCTCACTGTGGGGATTGTGTGTGCACAATTAATTGAGGTTTGGTGCAGTGTAGAGCTGTAGGGA
>NW_018164923.1:252194-267978 GCF_001263595.1 Phalaenopsis equestris
GCAAAGAATAGGGAAATATGTCCTAGTTTCGACTAAAACTTTGAGCTCAAAATTAAACTCTCACAGAGGGAACCAGAGGGGGAAAGTAGTAGGCTTGAACTGAGGAGGTCCTAGGGAGTCTCTGGAAGCAATTTGACAGAGTTTCCTTAAAAGATTTTCAGCTCTCTCCTCTTGGCCATGGAGGTGAGCTTGAAATAAAATGGCTTAGGCTGGCTGTCAGGGCCAAGTGGGGGGTGGAAAATATTGCTTGGGTGGAGGGTTTTGAAGTGCCAAAGCCAATTGGAATTGACCAGCTCAGATGGGTGACCAGCTCAGATGGGTGACTCAGATGGGTGAGTTTGGGTTTGAATTTTGGCTTGGGGCTCTTGGTTTTGGTGTTTTCCGGCTACTAGGCTAGTCGACAGGGCCAAGGGAGGTGGCCAAGTGCTCAGGTGAGCCAGTGGGAGGGTTAATTATAAGTAACCCTCAATGGCAGAAATAAAATGGCTTAGGCTGGCTGTCAGGGCCAAGTGGGGGGTGGAAAATATTGCTTGGGTGGAGGGTTTTGAAGTGCCAAAGCCAATTGGAATTGACCAGCTCAGATGGGTGCGTTTGAGTTGGGTTTGGGTTAGGCTAGTCATGACTTTGAGCCCAATTGATTGATCAACATTGTCTAGATGATTCTCATGAAGATTTTTGGTGAGGGATTAAAGTGATTTTGAGTTCAATTGGGGGTCCAACTTGAGAGATTTTGGAAATTTGGTCACTTTGGGCATGTTGGGCTAGACTTGGGTCTAGATTGGGCTAAGCTTGGGCTAAGACCAAATTGATTGTTGAAAATGATTTAGGAATTTCATGAAATTTTTTCAACATAAATTTGGTGCCAATTTTGGGGTTAGAGCAATCAATTTGGTCGAATTTGAAGGCATGGCCAACTTAGGGGGAATTTGGGAAATTTTGGACTTGGGTTAAATTTGAATGCAATTGAGGCTTCACCAAGGCCAATTAAAGGTCAAGTTTGGTATGTAGGATTGTTATGAAGAGTTTAGAATTCAAATTGGGGCAAATTGATTAGGCTATGGGGTTCAACTAGGTGAGATTAGGCCATAGGACCAAAATTGGGGGTTTGAATTAGATCAAAATTGAGCTCAAAGCATGGGCCAATTAAGCTTGGATTTTTTTTAAATTGGTCATATGAAAGGTGAATTTGAGTTTATAATTGAAATTGGGGAAAATTGGGGTCAAATTGATGGATATTTGAGGTGAATTTTGGGAAAATTTGGCCTTTAAAGGCAATTTGGGGGTTTTGGTAAAAATGGTCAAATTGGCCAAATTGGGTTCAATTAAAGGTCCAAATGTGTTTTGGAGACATTTGGAGTGATTTTAGAGGTTTTGGAAAAGTTTGGGGTGCCAAGGGGATTTTTGTAATGGGTAGGTTTGCGGGTAAAAGATCAAATTGATTATTTTTGGTAGAATTGGGGTGTCAACCACCACATGTGAGCTATGGACCAATGGAATCCCCTTTTGGGTCCTTGATCCTGAATTTTTTGTATGCAAAGATTCATGAAGTTGACACCACTACAACGCAAAAAAATTGATCCTTATATGAAAAGCAAGTTGTGTAATATATATATATGTATATATGCCAAAAAATTGATCCTTGTATGAAAAGTAAGTTGTCTAAAATATCTATAATTGTAGGTAATTAATAATGGGATTCTATGCAAGTATATGTATCGTTATCAAGTAATAATAAACTTTCTATTTAAGCCCCAAATATCGATCCTATGAGGAAAGTGTAAGTTAGCAATGATAAAATTTAATAGGAAATTTATAGAAAATCAAACGAAATCACTGTCACTAATTTCGAATGTTGAGATTTTAACCGAACTAAATTACTTAACTATTAGCAAAAACGGAAATGCAACTTTTAAATATTAAATACTAATCTAAGAACTATGTATAGGTAATGAAAATTTCTTATGTGAAAAAGCATCATTCCCAATACAATGAAATTATGGTGAAATGCAATGAGATAAATGTTTTTAATATGAATTGTACCAAATAGGAGCAATTTTAATTCTCTATCCTGATACAGTGCATAGAAAATCATTGGTTAATCTTAGGTTTAGTCCCTAAATCCGTGGCTAGGCTAGGAGGATACCAGCTCCCACTTCCCTTCACCTGCAGGCTAACTCTTGCTTTAGTTTTTAAACACTAAGACCAAATTGGAGATTTTAGTCTGTCACCCTAAAGATTCTCCAATCTTACACCCAACAAAGAATATTTCCCTATTTATTTGCACTTAATTTCATGAAGGAATTTCTCCTTCATGAAATCAAATGTGATCCTCACTCTGTTGTAGAACTCATACTCCATTTCTCAGATCATATGTTTCACAATATATTTTAACAAATAAATTGGCCAGACTGAAAAGTTTGGAGTTGAAAAATCATCACAATTTATTTTATATTTTAATTATGGCACATTCATATTATCTCTTCATTTCTCCATATCTCAGAGTATGGGGAAAGATAGAAGAAACTACTTAGATTTCTTGAGAATGGTACGACAAAGCACAAATTTCATATATAAAATAATGTTCATACAATACTAAATAAACAAAAAAACTTATCTGGAACTCTTTCTCAAAGCAAATCCTTTGTAGCCTTTCCTTAGAAATGTGGGAAAAAAAATTCTCTCACTTTTCTCCTTCTCTAACGCTCTTATGGAAAGTTTCACACTAAATCTCACCACAAAAACTCTAAACTATGAAAGCAAAATCACTAATTGACTCCAATATGGTAGTGGAATGGAATGATGTGGAGTGAAAAATAAACGTAGATGAGTGAAAAACGTAGAGGAGCCAATTTTCTGATGAAATTCGGCCCCAAATAGAGCCCAAGGTCGTTTCTCCAAGAGGTGCCTCCAAAAAACTCTTCAAAAATCATCCAAACACATCGAACCTTATAGAAACGGGGTCTGAACCGCCTTTAGCGTCGCCTTTGGCGTCGTCGGCGCTGGTCTGGCGCCTTCCGCACAGAGTAAAAATCCCCAGCGATAAATTGTTCTACGCCGTCAGCGCTGACCTTAGCACTGCCGGCGCTGAGCATTTCTTCAAAAACTTAATTTTGACTCTAAATTTCATTCTTTTTGTTTTCTTTTTTCTTTAAGCCCTAAAAATCAATAACTTGCAAGAAAACATCAAAATACCTTCCATTAAAGTGCAATATCACAAAAAATGAGTATAAATTGGATATTTTGATAGAATTAGGGTGCCAACCACCTTATATGAGCTATGGACCAATAAAACCCTCATTTGGGTCCTCTATGTACTAGTCTTAGCTAAACCCTAGCCTAGGGCCAATGGGTCTAGGGGACCATCTACATGAGTTTCCCAAAAGAACAAGGGATCAAAGTCAACAAATCTATGTTTTAGGCAAGTGAGTGCAAGTGAGTGCAAGTGAGTGAACTAGCTCCAGACCAAGAGTCAACCCTAAGGGCAAGCAGTCCTATGGTAACACATCTTTAGCTCCCCCATAACGACCCTACCTACTAAGTGCTAGAGGTTAGGAGCAATATGTGGAGCTCTTCAAGTTGAGCAATGAGGAGTGTACAATTTCTAATGGTAAGGGTTCCTTTTCTAGTTTTCTAGGAATAGTCAACAGTAAAGTCCTATGGCTAGACCTATGGCTAATGGCTAGACCCTAGGCTATTAAAGAGGAAAAACTAAACCTTAACCAAAAGTGAGGTCAACAAAGAGACTGGTCTAATTTTCCCTCTCAAGGCGCTGATAGGGTGGTAGGATGCTTTGTTTGTCTGACGTCCTTTTGGGTCCTCTAATGGCTTTAATATTCGTGTTGGTATTTTTGGTTTATACTTTTTAGTTTCTAAAGTTTTCCTGCTCCTTTATTAGAGACAACAACAATAAATTTAGAGAAATTATTAAACATTTCTTAGCATAAAATTTGTGAATTAAATGAACACATGGCTTCCCTTATGATTTCATGCCTTGTGTGCTCTATAAATGGCATGAACTGAGCATTTTATCATTTGATGTCAATTTCTCTTTTTCACTTGAGGTGCATTATTCCCTTAGGATTTCATGCCCCGTGTGCTCTATAAATAGGCATGAACTGAGTATTTTATCATTTGACGTCAATTTCTCTTTTTCACTTTGAGGTGCGTTATGACTGATTGTACAAAATAGGTTGTCGTGGACCCTGAGAGGATGCAACGGCGAGGTTTCAGATGCCCTCTGTCGTGAAGTAGAAGAATGTGGTCACAAAAGAAAAATGGGCGAGGCTTCAGTCTGACCTGATCAAAGTAGTCAACTCAACTGATAAAGCTGACGATTCGTCACTGAAGAAGTCTCATTGAGGGGGCTTGGAGTCTGGTCTAAGTGCAAATGTTGAGGGCCAGCAGGTCCTTTTGTCTAGGGCGAGTGGCAAAAAGATGAAAAGGGCGGTTGTCACAATCCTTCCTTAACCGCTGCCACAAGAGAGTGGGGGGCCTCGGCGCTAGAGGGAGAGGAGGTCTTTAAGACTTTCTTCTCCATTGAATGATTTATGGATGAATTGGTCAGGTCGGAGGAATGTCAGGACAGCGGTTCTCAAAGAATGCAATAGAGTCTACCCCTACCGCAGTTATTGGTCTGCATGTCCTTAATGTTTCAAAAATACAATTTTTTCTACTATCAATAGTAAAAACATAATCCAACGCTTTCATACTAAATATCTTAACTATAATATTTATAGAATAAAAAATATAATTTTCTAAAAATAAAGCCACATACCATATGTTTAATTAAAACAAATTTTAAATATAGTTTAATTGAGGACAAATAAAGTTTTATTTTTTAAAAAAGTTTTTCTCCATCCCCAAAACTTGAATTTTTAAATATTTAAAACATGATAGTAAAAACCAAGTATGACGAGAGAAAAAATAATAGATTAATTATCTATCATCAGACGCTAAGCATGAAAATATTACATGTACAAAAAGTAAAAACAGGTGTGTGTAGTAGTTAGTAAACCTAAAGTAAACAAGTTTAGCATGAAAATTACGAAGTACAGAAATATTATCACACACAAACAATATATATATATGAAGTGGAGTAAAAAGAATACAATTTGACGAAGAAAGCTAAGAAGTTCAAAAGACACATCAACAGTACACTTAAATATCATAATGTCCAGTACAATCAAAATAACTAAAATAATAGCAATAACTAGGAAAAAGTAAATGCAGACGTCAGAATCACTACTACTCCTCCTCATCATCATCATAGTCATCAACATCCTGATCCATGACCTTGTGATGCTCAAACATTTGATAAGGAGGATAAGTAGGGCACTTTGCACTCTGATCTCCTCTCAAAAAGCTCAAAAGAGAAGTATTTAAACTCGGATCATAGTCACTTTTACGCTTCAAATATTGCTCCAAATGCTCCTAATGTTCTTCATTCTCTTGAAGTTCTTCATTCTCTTGAAAGTATCTCTTTGTTGTATCTGCAACTACTCCATCACAATGTCCAAACTAAAAGGTGACTAAGTCAAAGTACTAGAGGTAGAAGGTCTCGAGGTTGAAGTAGATGGATTATCAAAAGCTCAACTCGAGATCTTCTGTATAAGTCCACATTAGCCTTACCTATATGCTTTAGTGGTTGCAGCAGCTCTTCTCATGTCTCATATTTAACCCCAAAATGTTTGTAGATAGTAAAGATAATGGAAGGGTATCTCAAATCTGCAGAAGTACTAGCTCTCGAATACATGAAAATAGTCTTGTATATGATAGAGCAAACATCAATGAGTTTCATCTTCTGAATACAATAGTATAAAATGGCTCTCTCTCGAGTCACTTCACTTAAATGATTTATAAGAAGTAGTCAAGCTGAAATAAAATAATGACTGGCTTTAGATGGGCATTAAGCATAGAAAAGGAAAAAATTACCTTATGCCCATTTGTTACTTTCCATGCTCCACACCCATTTGTAAGGAATGTAATGATCTCACCCAACACAGACCCAGTAGGCTTAAATTCAGAAGAGAAGAAATTTGAAATAGGAGGCAACTCATATAAAGCATTAATCCTCTTATGTGTAAACTCAACACCCCACTCTCAAACAAGCACCTCCTTTGGTGCTTCAAGAAAATTAGCTTAAAAATCTCACACCACAAAAATAACTGCTACAGTAGTGAAGTAGAAGAAACCTTCCCAGTGATGAGCAACAATCAAATTTTCCACAGCACCACCAGGACTAGAAAAACTTTGCTCCACTTAAAAGTTCCTTGATAATAGAAACTCTTTATACCAATCTTGTGCTTTGAGAATCATAAATTTCTTATTGTCAAAAACCTCTTTCCCCTTTCCTCCCTTCGTTTTAGTAGCCATCACAAATTCTAGTAAAAAATCCAAATATAATCCAAATATAGGTTCTAAATGCTCCTACAAGAAATTTCCAAGCAAACAAACTCTTCTACCATGGATTTTCACTATTTTTTTTTCATATCTTTCAAGATTCTTGGTATTTTAAAAATAAACATATGGTGAAAGAATAAAATTTCTTAGGTAGAAATTTTAGAGTTATGAGGTTCAGTTTGATGGAATTTAGACTTAGAGTTTGGCCAAGGTTGGATTTGGGAGTTAGAGGTTCAATTTTGGCCTATGTTGGATTTGGGAGACATTTAAGGCTAAGCGTGGGCCAATTTCAAGTTCAATTTGGTCTAAAGGAATGCTATAAGGAATTTGGAAATCAAAATTGGGGAAATTGGATAGGTTAGGGGGTTCAATTTGGGGAAATTGGGTATATGGTCAAATTGTGCATTTTGGTTAAGCTTGCATTTTGGTTAAGCTTGGAAATCAAAATTGGGGAAATTGGATAGGTTAGGGGGTTCAATTTGGGGAAATTGGGTATATGGTCAAATTGTGCATTTTGGTTAAGCTTGGAATTTAGGTTTGAAATTGGGTTGAATTGAGCTTTAATTTGGTTTCAATCAAGCTTAGACAAGATGAATTTGTGTTTATAATTGAAAGTGGGGAAATTTGTGATCAATTTGGTGGAAATTGGGGGTGAATTGGGGAATTTAGACATTTAAGGGCAATTTGGTGGTTTTGGTTAAAATGGGTCAATTTGGTCAAATTAGACTCAATGGAGTGGTTCAAATTGATTTTGAGGACATTTGGAATGATTTTTGAGATTTTGGGAATTTTTGGAATTTTTGGGGTATGAAGGGCATTTTGGTAAATTTGCGGATTTTGGAGGCATTTTGGGAACTTTAGAAAATTTTAGGTATTTTGGTCAATTTGAGTGATTGGGAAAGGTTTGAAATGAGTTTTGAAGAGATTTTGAGAATTTGGGTAATTTTGGGAATTTTTTAAAAGATCTAGGTTTCAAGGGCAATTTGGTAGTTTTGAGAAAGCTTAGCAGTAAAAGGCTAAAATTGGGTATTTAGGAAAATTTGGGGTTCAATAGAATTCTAATCATGAAATTACCCTTCATGGGCCATGAGACCAAGGGAGACCCCACTTTGGATCTTCCATGTGCTTGTCTTAGCCAAACCCTAGCCTAGGGCTAATGGTTTAGGGGACCATCCACATGAATTTCCAAAAAGAGGAAGGGATCAACCAAGCATATTTGGCTAAGGGTTGAGGTTGAGAGTGTAAGTGAGGGGTATCAAATGTATGTGTGTGTGAGACTGACCAAGACCATATCACATAGGGTCAACCCTAAGGCCAAACAATTCTATAGGGACTCCTCTTGAGCTCACCCATATTGCCTCCACCTACAAAGTGTTAGAGGTTAGAACCAACATGTGGAACTTCAAGATTAACAAAGAAGAGTTTTAGAATTTTTAAAGGTGAGGGTGTCATCACTAGTCCTCTAGGATAGTCAACAAGAAAGTCTTATGGCTAGCTCCTCGGGCTGGCTAGATCCTAGGCTTCTGAGGAAGAAAAACTAGACCTCAACCAAAAGTGAGCTCAATAGTCGGTCCTCCCTTTATAAGTATCCAAACGAGGAATCCTTAGTTTGGGCAGAGGTATCGCCTCTTTGATTTGGCTAGTAAAGACCACTCCTACGAGAGGCCCAATTGAAAGTTGCATCAGTTTTTCCCATTGCTTCTTTGTCTGCACATATGCGACTATGTCGATGTGTTGGGACTTGCCTTGTCCCTCTGTCTGCTAGTTACTAACTAGGTTGTTCAAGATAGGCAGGTTACCTGGTGGAGGGCTTTTAGGAATGAACCCCCTGGGGTTCTGCTTTCAAGCGAGTCACTTGGTCATTCCTCTAGGTGATCGTTGCTTGGAGGATTTTGAATTGCTCCATCATGGGGGTCAATTGGGCTTGTAAGCCCTGAATCTGTGCATGATTGTCTGGTTGTGTAGCGTCTCTGTCATGTTTCATGCTTGCTACCTCTCTTTGTGAACTTTCTCCTTCGTAGTTAGATTTGCTTCTCGTCTGGGACAAGTTCAGGCTCGCCACACCACGTTTTAGAATGTTGGATCGCAGATTGTCTTTTGTGAACATACCTCTTGAGATTGAGTTGAGTGAAAAAGAGAAGAAGGAGAGACTGAGTAAAGTAAGCCTGAAATTCCTTGTCGCAAGAGTCCCATCCCAGGCTCCCTTTAGTCATTTTTTTGTTCCCTATTCATGACGATGTATTTTGTGTAATTACAGAAAGAAGGGAACAAATATAGAAATCACTCTTAATGTGACTAATGCACTAATTATTTGTATTGATTTCATATCATATTTGCATTACAATTTTAATTTCATATATAGCGGTGATTGCTTTGCCGACTGGCACGACGTCAGTGAGACGACCAGCTGAGTGGTGATTATGCCACCCGATGTATGTGTCGGTCGATCAAGGAGCTTCGCCGCCCGATGATTTCGTTCGTCTTGATTCGATAGGTCTGTTGCGATTGGGCGCTCCAACATGCGTTCAGGTCAATCGGGACTGCGGGCGTGGTCCACCATTAGTCTCTCAACGTTGGGAGACCGGTCTAATTTTCCCTGCCAAGACGGTGGTAGGGTAGTAGGACGCTCTGTTTGCCTGACCTCCATTTGGGATGACTAATGACATTAAGATTCATGCTGATATTTTTTGTGTACACAATTAGACTCCATTATAATGAATCAACTCAACTTGACTACTTGAACTCACACTACTTTTACCTCGATCAGTGGTTTAAATTGCATTAATGACCTTGCTTTAGTCTAGAATACTCTTAAATAGTGAACTAACATAACTCAAAATTTTTTGTAGAAGATTTATTTGGACCAACAAGAATTTTGAACCAATTTGTTATTATTCATATCCTTCGTGATTTTGTTATTATTCAATATTCTCTCGAGTTCATCAAAGGAAACAAAATGGAAAACCATTTTATCACTAAAAAAAATATTTCATGTTAACTAATAGAGAAAATTGGGAGTTACATGAGATGATGAAATGAGATTCCTCTTGGTTTGAGAGAACGGGAGAGAAGTTAAATTATGATTCAATATACTTACTTAGAATGAACACATAAAAGGAGCGTGCATTGGATCGATTCAGTCTATTTGATTTGTAGATTAACTTAAGAGTTGTTTAGTTTGGTGAAAAAGGAGTGAAAAAATTGGAATGCAGAGTAAAATTTTGAAGTATTTGAAATTCCCAATTATATTTATTTTTAAAGCATTTAGAACTCGCCCAATGTTGAGTGAATTCTAAATACAGAAAAATGTGATGCTTTATTGGCCTCCCACCAACCATGGAAACCAACAACATTCCTCTCATCCTGAATTGCCCACAACCGACCGCCACTGATGTAATTTATATAGATTTCAATATGCAAAAAATATGTTTTTTTATTTTTTTAAAATAAAAAAACTCCTAAATATTTCAAAAAAACTCATTCAATTACAAATATTTTTTTAATTTAAAGAACAAAACAACCAACTTATTTTACAAAATAATATAATTTAATTAGTTTTCTTCATTTTGGTTTAATTAAATATAATTACATTTGTTACATATAGGAAGATGACTAAGTAAATCTATAATACTAGCACATAAAATAAACAATATCCATATTAACTTTCATAACATTTTTTTTTTTCTTTATAGTTATAGTGTCTTATTAATTAACTGTTTCGATGAATTGGTATACTTCAATTTTTGATTTGATCAATTTAAGAAAATATAAAAAATCATATTGAAGGTAATGAAAAGCTTTTAGGAGTGATTAATAGCTACAAATGTACATGGTTTTCAATTTCTATGCCTTAAGATTTAATGAAAAATTGCCCTAAAACAGGGGGTTTATAATGGTTTAGGAGAAGAAATCACAAGAGTAGTCTGCCTTGGGCAAATTTGGTTGATTTAGAAGGTTACAACAGAAATTAAAAAATAAAAAAATAAAAATAAAATTAATTTGGTACAAATAGAAAAAAAATGTATTATAGATGGCTAGCTTAAGATACTAAATTATGAAATAAAATATATGATAAGAAGGTGATGCAGTTAGAGAGGTTTGGTGGAGAGAAGGTTAAGACAAGTACAAACTAGATTAATTTTGGTTGATTTAAATGAACTTCTTAGAGAAGAAATGAGGAGTAATGATAGAGAGGTGTCATATTAAAATGAGAGCATATAATTTGGAGCTGGATTAAAGGCTTATAGTGGTGTGAAGAAAAGGACAATATAGTTAATCATCAAAGTTGGTCATTAGCTACAAGGAATGTTTTGGGCTGGATTAAAGGCTTGGATGGTAGTTGGATTGGCTTAGATGTCTAATAAATTTAAGAGAATGTTTGTGAGGAGATGAGTAAAATGAGTTTATAGGATTATAATGTTCCTAAAAGATGTAAAACTCGTCCCATTAAAAAAAGGTCATGCTAAAAGTACTGGCATAGAAAGAATAAAATTGTCCTAAAAAATTTTGCCATTCTAAAATCTTTTAAATTGATACAAATCATTTTTGCATCTTCTATGGACGGTTTGTTGTTCTAATGAACCAAAAATTTGTGATCAACAAAAAGATTTATGTGAACTTATTGGGAAATGACATAATACCTTTCAATATGGTAGGTGGTTAACGATCATTTTGTAAATAGAGATATATGTATCATACTAAGGAATTAGACTAAACAAGTAGGGGTTTTTAATCTCATGCATATAATAGAGTACCTTTGTTATTAAGAAATAAATAAATGAGAATCTTAACAAGAAAATTAAGGTGACAAGCATTAGCTCTAATCTTTCTAAAAATTCTAGAAATACCACAACTCCTTATAAGTAATTCCTTAATATAATAAAATTAATTGCTATATTTTTTTTTTAATAATTAAGTTTGCAATAAAATTAAATATTTCACAACTCATAAATATTTGCTTTCTCATATACTCATGGAGGCTTTTAAATGATTCAACAAATGATAATGTTCATCAAAAAATAAATGGGATGGTAGGTTAGCTACATTAATTAACCAACTTGAATTTTTATCATAAACTATCTCAAAAAAAGATTTATTTTATTGTTTTAGAGAGGGTACTATTTTCAGAAAATTTTGATATTGGCAAGTATAAGTCCTAGTTCCTTAAATTTTTTACAAGTAAACAACGAAGCAAATTCCTTATATTGTTTTAATTTGTTTCAAGTTGGCCATTGATTTGGAGTGAAATGTGCAAGGAAATTAGCGCCCAGTAGTTTCCATAACATGTTTAAAAATATGAGATAAACCAAATTTTAAATAAAAATAAATGATTAGCAGGAGATCATGGAGTTGCACCATTTTCATAAAAAAATAATCTAGTTATATAGAAAGTGTCGTTAATTTTAAAGTAAGGAAAAATAGGGTAATTTTTAAGAACCTATCAACCACCATAAAAACACTATTATGAACGTAATCCATCATAAGCAATCCAAAAATATAATCTATTGATAATTCTTTCCTATGCCTATAGAGAACAAAAGTAAGGCAATATATAATGCTGACCTTTATTTAGTAACCTTAGGCCACTACATTTTGAATGTCAAGGTTAAAGCTATTATCAATTATATAGATGATTTTCTCTTCCCAAATGATTAGTTATTACTCTAGGAATAAAGGGCCATTTTTATATAAATGTCAATTTTTAATAGAATATTCCATATAAATTTAAGAGTTTATCTAAGCATTTGAGACAATGTAATTAAAGTTTATGATATATTAAGTAGACTTCCATAATATAATTAAATAAAGGGCTATTCAATCATAAAGAAGTAATTATTAATTTCACTCAAGAAATGACCTCAATAATATAATTTTTAATCCTGTAATTTAGATTTAGAATAAAAGAGAAGTCTTATAAATTTTGACCTATATGTTATGCTTTTGAATAAACTTTATTGAGTGTTAATAAATTTTGAGGCATGATGATTATAGTTAAGATAACATTTTCTATATAAAAAAATAAATTCCCAAAAAATCAAAAATGAATTACAACCTAACACTCTTTATCATGAATGGAATATCATTATTGGCTTTTTTAGATTTTCCTTAAAGAAGGTTATGGTGATTTCATTTAATTGATATTCTAGTAATTTTATGTTTTAAAGTATCACTGATTACTTCTAAGGCTCCATAGTTAGGAAGCTTTAGGGATAAAATAAGAGAAACCAAAAACCATAATTTATTCCAAGTTATGAAGCTAGGAACCAATTTTATAGGATCAAAAATTAGGGCAACAATAGTATTGTACTCTTTGATGAATCTCTTATAAAAAGTGCCTAAATTGTGGAAGATTTTAACCTTAATAAATTTGTATAGGATCAACCAACTAATATATTTTAAACTTAGAATGATCAAGTTTGGCTTTAATAATGAAAAACTATAGGAAAAATTTTCTTAGTTTTTAGAATGATAAATGTATAATTTTCTTGCATATGTTCTTCAAATACCCACTAAAGCTATTAATATGCATTTTTTATTAAACCTAAGAATATGAATATTATCAAAATGCGCCACAAAAAAATTTGTATAGGTTTAAGGATAGTATTTCACTGATTTAAAGATATGCTAAGAGAATTTTAAAAAGAATATCTCAATATTCTCTTAGCTTAATTTAAATCTAATGAGAACTACCTTTAGATAAATTAAAAAATAAAGTAAAATTTGCCCTTCAGGTAAACCCAATATTTCATCTAATCATGTAATAAGAAACAATTATTTTGCATTGATTTTGTTTATTAGCTATATATCAACACATTTTTTATAAGCTCCATATTTTTTTGGGTTTGATAGAGCAATGTTAACACACAAATTAAGAATATCTTAAGTAAAATTCTTTCAATAATTATTGAAATATTCTTTTTATCTTAGAATTCTTTATAAGGTTCATCCTATGATGAGAAAGATTAAGAAATTTGGAGCTAGTTTATATTTAATGGCCATTGATTATTGATCCCAAATTTCTATATAGATAGATGTCAAATGCGATGTATGTGATTATATGATTTATTTCCTTAATAGTTATTCTTATTTTGCAACAGTGCCAAAAACTTGATCCAAAGCAAAGGCTAGGAAAATTTTTCACTATGAAGCAAATAAGAATGTATTTGTAGTATTTCAATATGGGATACTACGTAAGTATACGTATCGTTATCAAAGAATATAAAACTTTTTGATTAAGTCCCGAATATCAAACCCACAGGGAGGATTGGATTTAAATAACAAAATACTTGGCAATATATATTCTTACTCAAACCTAAGATGCTATAATAGAAATGAAAGTTTGATTCTTTTTGTGATTTTTGATAATTAAAAATAAAGTGAGCAACTAATTAACTTAATTAAAATACTTGCAAGATGAAGACAATATAGGTAAAATATCTTTTTTATTATCATGAATTAGTGATGAATATATAAATTCAGTTGTGGAAGTATGCTAAATGTGTTGTGCCAAATTGGAGCAGTAATATTCTTTACCCTTACTAGAGATGTTATAAAGAACATTGGCTAATCTATAGTTTTAATAGTCTTGAAGACCGGCTAGGCTGAGAAGATACTAGCTCTTACTCTAGAGTCCCCTCTTCTCACTCCACTTAGGGGCTAACATCTCGTATCAAAACTTAAAATTACAAATTAAATTGGGAGCTTTAGCCTGTCACTCTAAAGTCCTCTAATTCTACATCCTTGAAAATATATTTTCCCATTTATTTGCACTCAATCCCATGAACTACATTCTCATTCATGAAATCAATATGTGATTCCAACCATTTGTTGACTGAGACAATACCATCTCGGATCTTACATGTTCTCACAATAGGTTTTAACATCTTAATTGGCCAAATCAAGAATTAAATGAAGTGCAAGGTCTTGAATCATCACAACTTCTTCCAAAATCGAAGACTAATACGTCACACAACTTACTTTAAACATTTAATCACTTATCATTTTAAGAAAAAAAGATAAAGAAAATTACTCAGAATTCATGGAGAAAACACAACAACATATGAGATTAATAGTAGAAATCAAGCACAAAAACATAAAATCTAAATTAAAAACCATGTGTAGTCACAAAAAAAACACTTATCTCAAATTCTCTCCACCAAATTTCTTGAAGTTCCTTTGAATTATCTTCCTTCTTTCACAATACAAATTAATACTCAAAATAAAATAAAGGTGGCCGGCGGCGGCGGTGGCGGTAAACTTTGGTGGATGTTTGTTGGCCCCCTTTTCTTGGAAAATCTAAGTTTTTTTCTTATAAAAATCCAAGGGGTACCTTGGTGTCCCTTCAAAAAGGTGTCTTCATTCAATCAATCTTCTAGAAGTTGCCTCCTCTTAAGCCAATTGAATGAATTTTCGTATCCATGGGTTATTTCCCACGTTTTTATCAAGGGTTGCCTCAAACTCCTCTTCAAAATTCCACTCCAATTAAATATTTCTTCAAGTAACTAACTTTGGTGCTTAAGCGCGAGGTACTTGGTGCTTAGGCGCGGATCATCTGACACTTAGGCGTCCATCCTGGGCGCTTAGGCGCCCTAGTTCTTTTTTGCACATTTCTTCACTTTTGCTCCAAATTTAATCAATTTTCATTATTTTTAGCATTTTCATCCATTTGATTGTACCTACAAGAAAAATACATAAATACGTTTCTTTAGAGCTCAATATCTAAAAAAATAGATATAAAAATGTGTATAAAATTACTATATATTTAAGCTTTATCAATTATCTCTAGAAAGGAGTATTCATCTAACACAATATTAGTGAAGTTAGAGATGAGGGGAGGGATCACAACTAGTATGTGATTCTCATTTGAACATGGTTTACTTTTTTTTGTAATAATTAAATGAAAACTGACTTAGAAAATTCTTTTTATAGTTCCAAATCATAAGATCTCTATAATTGGAGTCAATGAAGAAGGTATAGATTTTTTTTTGAGCTAGGACCAAAAAATTATATTAATAGTTTTAGCAGTGTGTTTTATTATGATAATTAGATGAATTTGGGTATATTAATTATAATTGGGCTTTGGTTCAAGAGTAAAGGTTATCTTATAATGTGTTATGTTGGCTGCTTCTCAATTATTTTTATTTGTTAGAAGATTGATTGTCTCATAATTATGTATGGAGATGTAAGTGTTTTACTTATTATAGTGAATAATACTAATGTCATACATTCTAAAGAACATAGGTGCATAATATGTGAACAATCGTAATACATATATATTTATCTATTTTGATGAAAATTATGCTTTAACTGGTGAAGGAGATGGATGTATGATTTGAAAAATTAGCTAGGTGAGGTTTAATATTTATGATAGCTATGACTAGGATAC
>NW_018164924.1:0-2168 GCF_001263595.1 Phalaenopsis equestris
TAGACCTCAACCAAAAGTGAGGTCAACAATAATGTTGAAGTTTTGTAAGTTTAATACTTCTAGTAGTTCTAGTATTAAGCTTATGTTAAGTAAGTTTAACATTGCGTTGGCTCGAAAAATTATTTATAGTATTCTTTTGATTTGGTGGAAGCTCTTGATAGTGGTTGTGTTAAAATAAATACAAATGGTGGTTGTTCTCTGATTGCTGCAGGTAAAGGTGGTGCTTGTCGAGAAGCTACTGGACATAGTATTACTTGGTTTTCGACTCCAATATTGCCTCCAGCCAGATCATTGTCGAAGCTGAAGCTGTGATCTTTGGTCTGGAGTTGGTGATAAGATGTGTTTGGACTAATATTGCTATTGAAATGGATTCTATTGAATTATGGTATCATTGTTGCAAGAAAAAAAAACATCCTTGGAATCTTATTCTTCAATTGAAAAGAATATTTGATCTTATGAATGGTGTTCAGGTTAGTTGGCTCTTTATTCATCGTGAAGGCAATAAATATGTGGATTGGGCAATAAAGAATGGTTTGAAGTCTCAAGGTTTGGTTTTTACCACTATGTTGCCTTCGGCTCTTGCTCATCTAGTTGAGGGGGATATAATTGATATTCCTTATATTCATTTTGCTTTTTGAGTTTTATCATTTATTTTTTGTGTGGGTTATTTGTGGCCTAAGGTACCTAAGTTTTTATTTTTTGTGTGTTATATTGGACAAAACACACAAAAAATGTTTTGACCGACCTCTTGTATTTAATTTTTTTATGGAACAAAAATTAGAGCTGTATAATGCTCTTGATTAATATATATATAGTGATAGTCAAACCATGAATTCTTTTTGTCATACTGAAGCGTACATGCATTAGATGAATTCATGCAATATAGGTAGACTAACTTTCCAATGGTACTCCACCTAGATGACATTCCATGTGCATGAAATCACTTATTGTCCACATTAATGCTGCTTTCATCAAGAACATGTGTTTCCTGTAGACGTTGTGCGTCATAACACCTATTTCCCAAAGAATTTGTAGCTCATCTATCAACAACTGCAAATATGAATCAATCATCCCTTTAGGGCTACTGAGACCATGTATAATTAGTGTAAGGAAGAAGTAAAGGGTTATCATGCACATCTCAAGTGACAGATTGTATGACGTAACTGTTTACCTAATTTTTTGTTGAGGTCTAGTTTTTCCTCTTTAGTAGCCTAGGGTCTAGCCACAAGACTTTTTTGTTGACTATTCCTAGAGGACTAGAAAAGGAACCCTCACAATTAGAAATTTCAAACTCTTCTTTACTCAACTTGAAGTTCCACATGTTGGTCCTAACCTCTAGCACTTGGTAGGTGGAGTCAATATAGAGGAGCTCCAGGGGAGTCCCCAAAATGATGGTCAAACCTTAGGACTAACTCTGGGTGATCTGGTTTCGGTGGGGCTAACTTGCACACACTACACTTTTTCATTTACCCCAGGTCCTGTGACCCCTTAAGTTGGTCTCCTGACTCCTTTTTGAAAGCTCATATTAATGAACCTATACCCCTAGTCTGTGGCTAAGAGGGTTAGAACCAGTATATTGAACATCCAAAATGAGTCCTCACAGGGCTTCTATTGGTTTGACATGGCTTCATGGCTTACTTGCCCATTCTAGCACAAAATCACCAAATTACCAAAATACCTAGACAATCCTAATTTTTGCCAAAAATCCCAAATTACCCAAAATATCCAAATTTTCCCAAAAAAAATCTCAAATCACTGACCACTACCTAAATTGACCAAAATTCTCCAAAATCACCAAATTCCCAAAATACCCCCAAAATTGCCCAAAATTACCAAAATTCCCCTCATGACCCAAAAATTCCAAAAAATTCAAAAATCATCCAAAATATTCCTAATTTCAATTTCTTATCATCAATTTGACCAAATTAATCCAATTTGACCAAAAAACCCAATTTGCCCTTAAAGGCCCAAATGCCCCCAAATTAACCCCAAATTTAGCACAATTGACCCCAATCTTGCCCAATTTTTATTCCAAATCAAAATTCAACATCCCTAATCCTAATATAAATAAAATTAAAGCTCAATTTGACCCAATTGCAAGCCCAATTTTACCCAAATCAAAAAGCTTCAATTTTGACCATATGCCTAAATCCACTAAATTAGCCCCC
>NW_018164924.1:2298-11918 GCF_001263595.1 Phalaenopsis equestris
CATCTAATTTCAAAAGCCCAAATCCAAAGCCCACATGACAATTCTTTCTCTTCATCATCCATTTGATTAAAATCATTCCTAAAGTCCTAAATTCAAAATCAAATCATTCCAAATCAAGCATCATGCCAAAATTCACCAAACTATCTTATAAATTCAAAAATCCTTTCTCATGAAAATTAGCCAAGCCACATGCAAGCCATGAAGCCACTCACAAGCAATAGAAAAGCCATGAGAGTCTTGTCACATCATCAAGCTATTAATGTCAAGAGGCCAAGCCACTTTTAAACCTAAATTCCAAAAAAAATCCCCAAAATTATCAAAATACCCTTCATACTCCAAAACTTCCAAAAATTCCCAAAATCTCCAAAATCACTCAAAATGTCCCCAAAATCAATTTGAACCACTTAATTAGGCCCAATTTGACCAAATTGACCCAAAATAGCCCTTTCCCCATACTATTTTAATTCAATGCCTTTACACAAGGTCAACCCCAATTGACTTCACCAAACCCAAGCCTTGACCTCCCTGAGTTAGATGGTGACCTGAGCTTGGTCAGCCGGCCACTTAAGCTGTCGGAAAAGCCATGGCCAAGTGCTCCCCCATGGCTAAAACTTAATATTAAACCCATCCGAGCTATCTCATCCCAATTGGATTTTTTCACCTTGTTGGCATCCACATAAGCAACATTGGGCACCCACCAATTGCCCCTGGTGGCCTCTCCTTCCCCCTCTATTTAAACCCACCCTCCATGGCCAAACCAAGAGAGCTTGAAATTCCTTGGGGAGACTTTGCCAAATTGCTTTCAGAGCTTCTTTAAGACCTCGCTTCTTTAAGACCTCATAAGTGCAATACAACCATTCCTCAACCATCTCCTTCACTGAACAAAGTCAATTTTCCAACCCTAATTTGAGACCGAAAGACTCACCCTCCACGGCCAAGAGGGGAGAGCTTGAAATTCCTTTGGAAGACTCCGCCATATTTATCCCAGAGCTTCTTCAAGATCCACTAAGTTCAATCTAACCATCCTCAAGCCCTCAAACCCACTATCCAAGCTCAATTTTAGAGTTCAAAATCAAGCTCAAAACATGACACCTCTCAAAACTCCACCAAAGTCAAATTCCTTGCACCCACACCATCCCCTGAGTGAGAGAAGAGGACCCCCCACAAAGGCCCCATCACCAGAACAACCTAGGGTGGACTTTTATTGAACCTAAATTGGTGTTGATTGAAATAATACCTAAGCATTTCACCACGGCTTGAGGCTTCATCTATGAGCACTTTGGACTCAAGGAAAGCTTTTAGAAAAACCCAATCGAGGCCACTCCTCTTGGGCTAAGGTAATGAACTCTTCCCTTAAACTGAGCTTCATTTAATTAACCATGCTCATAGGCTCGATTTAAAGCTTCATCAACCATATGGATATGTTATCCTAGTATAGATGAGACTACAGGAACAAACCACACTTAATTTCGTTAACTATCAAGAGAGATATTAAGGTTTGAAGTTGGATGGTTCTCAGGCCAAGGATTTGAGGATGACGGATGGATGCTGTACATTTTTATGTGTATTGAGCAGATGGTCGTGATAGAGCCGGACGAATGAGTGGAACATGATCCGCAGGTCGAGTCAGTGCTGAGGTGTCTGATGGTGTCGAACCAAAGGGGGCATCTCTAACCAAAGATATCAAATTTTCAAATTAATGGCCCTGTTTTGGTATAAAAATTATAATAATTAAAATGCTCATCAAAAAAATACAAAACTTATTATGGTAGGTTCACTGTACTCAGTGGATCCTAGAAAAAAAAATATAAATTTGATTTAACTCATTAAAATAACCTTAATTGTCACTAACCCTACGAATGAATAGAAAATTAATTTGGAGTAATTATAAATTCAAATGACATAAAAACTATTCCACAATATAATTTAATGCTAAATTTGGAGTAATTATAAATATAAATGACATAAAAACTATTCCATACTGTAATTTAATGTTAGAGGAGCTCTCCATAAAAATCTCAAGTCAATTGGAGTTAATGTAACCATTCAAATGGATTAATTAAGTGAAATCACACTTTTGGCATTAAAATAATTCTAATAATTAAATACAACTCAAAAAATTACCAAATTAATTTTGGGAGCTCCTTATGATCATAGGAACCTACGAAAAATAAAATTATAATTAAAATAAACACTTCATTTTGAGCTATTTTTTAGCATTTAAAAAATTAAAAATTAATTAAAAATCATAAAAATTTCAAAATGGTGAAAACCAGATAAAATTTCACATTTGGCTTCCTGATCACTTGAGATCAATCAAAATAATTTCGTAATTTTCTAAGTCGAGATATTCTTTCTTTGGGTTCCCTAGACTTAGAGAGATTTAATAAAAATATAAAGTTCAATTTTTCACCTAAATGTTATTATATATTTAATTAATGCTCAAAATAAACAAAGAATTGTAATAATTAAATTAAATCTCTAAAAATCATGAAAATTGTTCGAAGTGGTTCTATAACCTAGGTTCTCCAATAATTTTCTTAAGGACAGAGGTTTTATTTTGAATGAGTTATTAAATTTTTATTGAAAATTCTTATTTTTGCATTAAAAATAATTATTAAATTAAACAAATTTAGAAAAATCACATTTTCTCCTCCGATGTTTTAATTAACCAATGAGTGAGGTAACTTAAAACTTTCAATATACTTTCAATTCATTTGAGTCCAATTTAATGAATTATGGGGTATTAAAGCTTTAGGGGCAAAATGGCTATGATGGAGTTGGACGAGCGGACGGAGCGAAAAGGTGGGCTGACGGGGCACCTACGTGGACGGCGGCGTCGAATGGGAGCTTGCCGCGTGGAGCTTCGGAGCCGTCGTAGGATTGCGCGGTGCTGCGTGGATAAGCAGAAAAATAGGGCATTTTTTTATTTATTTAAACCCCTAGAGCTTCAAAAATTCCTAACTTTGTGTAAAAAAATTACAAAAATAAAATAAAAATATCTTCTTGCTCAGTGAACAGAGGAGAACAATGTGAAAATATTTTCATGAAATATTTTCATGTGAAAATATTTTCATGTTCATTTGATGCATGTATAATTTTTAATTAATTAAATAGTGTTTTTATTATTTTGATTCTTCATTTGTATAGACATTTCACCATGGCATGGGACTATGAGACTTTTGATTATTTACATAGACATTTCACCATGGCATGGGACCATGAGACTTTTCATTGCATCTCTCCTAATTTTTCCAAGGTCAGGGGGTATTTGTAACCAGAGATATCTAATTTTCAAGTTAATGGCCCATATTTTGGCATAAAAATTATAATAATTAAAATACTCATTAGAAAAAAATAAAATTTATTTTTATAGGTTCACCGTGATCAGAGGATACTAAGAAAAATATAAACTTGATTTAACTCATTGAAAATAATCTTAATTGTCACCCACCCTAAAAATGAAAATAAAAATAAATTTGGAGTAATTATAAATATAAATGACATAAAAACTATTCCATACTGTAATTTAATGTTAGAGGAGCTCTCCATAAAAATCTCAAGTCAATTGGAGTTAATGTAACCATTCAAATGGATTAATTAAGTGAAATCACACTTTTGGCATTAAATAATTCTAATAATTAAATACAACTCAAAAAATTACCAAATTAATTTTGGGAGCTCCTTATGATCATAGGAACCTAAGAAAAATAAAAATTAGAATTAAAATAAACACTTCATTTTGAGCTATTTTTTAGCATTTAAAAAATTAAAAATTAATTAAAAATCATAAAAATTTCAAAATTGTGAAAACAAGATAAAATGTCACATTTGGCTTCCTGATCACTTGAGACCAATCAAAATAATTTCGCAATTTTCTAAGTCGAGATATTAATTTTAAAGGCGTAAAAATTAATTTTCTCTAATTTTTCACTAAAATAGTTCTAATAATTAAAATATAAGTCACAAAATATGAAATTTCTTTCTTTGGGTTCCCTAGACTTAGAGAGATTTAATAAAAATATAAAGTTCAATTTTTCACCTAAATGTTATTATATATTTAATTAATGCTCAAAATAAACAAAGAATTACAATAATTAAATTAAATCTCTAAAAATCATGAAATTTATTCGAAGTGGTTCTATAACCTAGGTGAACCCTTAATAATTTTCTTAAGGGCAAAAGTTTTTTTTTGATTGAGTTATTAAATTTTCATTGAAAATTCTTATTTTTGCATTAAAAATAATTATAAAATTAAATAAATTCAGAAAATCACATTTTCTCCTCCGATGTTTTAATTAACCAATGAGTGAGGTAACTTAAAACTTTCAATTCATCTGAGTCCAATTTAATGAATTATGGGGTATTAAAGCTTTAGGGGCAAAATGGTAATTTTTGGAATTTAAGGCTTAATTAATATTTAGGCTTCACCAAAGGGCTAAATAGGCAACAAATAATCTTAATTGGTATATTTTGATGACTGAAATATGGAAGAGATAAGTGGCTTTTAAGTCCCAACTAATGGTTTTGAGATGATTTATAGTTCATGATAATGATTAAGAATATAAATATAAATATTGAAAAAAATCTTTTTTCTTAAAATTGTTAAGCTACCCATTAAATCTTAAGGGTTTAGTAGTGAACTAGGCTTAATCAAAATATTGTCTAATGGGGTTTGGAAAATAACTTATAATTAATTTAAAACTTTTAAAAACACTACAATCCCATTCTTTAAAATCAAATTAATTAAGTTAAGTTGCCCCCAATGATTTCTACCTATATAATTCATAAGTGAGATATCAAGTGATGATTACCCCACTTAAGAGATAATCAAAACATCATAATTCATTGAGTATAAGGGTATTAAATGGGTGAATTATATAGCAAACATAATAAAATCAAAATGAACTCAAGATAGTTCCAGGGACTATGAAATGTCTAAGGTAATACCCGAGACTTCTTCATGATCTTTCGGAAATATTGAAGAACACCTGCTCTTATTATGATTTGCTTAATGGAATCATCCTCAAAATTTGGATCCATTAAGATATGACATAGATGCTAGTAGACAAACCTCAAACTTGTATTTTCTCCTTTCCTTTATAAGCATGTTTTAATTCCTGTGAAATTATATATATACATGCTTCGCAAGTACTAAACTTTTAGGTGGAGGAACGAGAAGACTCGACAGGTACGTCTTTACAGTTTACAGTATTTTTAGTATACATTACTTTCCTTTTTTGTATTTTTCTTTACTGCACTTTTTACTTATAAACACACATGTTAAATAACAATGTCACCCTGCATGTCAAAACTAAAACCTTTAGGATAGCAACAAAACTGAAACCAAAACCAAAACTAAAATCAATCAAGATAAAATTCACCTCCACAATATTCAAAATATAAGACAACTCAAAATTTAATCACAAACATCACAAAACAACAATTGCATTCCCACGGTCTAAATGAAAGTATGAAACTCATTAAGTTGAGTTTAGTAAATTCATTCGGACTAAGTGAATCTGAAAAAAAATAGTGGTACCGGAACGAGGGAACCATAGGAAAGAAAATAGTGGTGCCGGAACAAGGGAACCATAGGATCCTAACTGGTGTCGCTCTAATTAAACGTTAATAAGCCCCATAATATTTAAAGAACCATAACCATAAGGACATCTGATTTGCATCATAACTTGACACATTAAAAAATTTAAAATTGCCGCGACGAGGAGCTTAGAGTTACCGAGCTTAGCGTTACCGTTGTGGGCAGCATGACCATCTTCAACAACAAAACATGTCTTCACCAACTAAACCTTTCTTTAGAATTAAATAACAAATCTATAGGAATTTGAGGTTGTTTGCTTATGCAACATAAATCTTCAATTTATCTTTAGGCCTTTGTATAGCTCTGCTATACAATTTAAGCTCTAACCTGCTTTAGTATTCTGATGTTGTTGTTTGTCACGACTTAGATCCTCACATCTTCCAGGCTATTTGTGTGATCGTTTCACAGGAATATAAGGGGATAAAAAAATTAAATATTTCTCCTTTAAATTGAAGCCAAACCATAGGATAGCTTGGGAAGTCACCGAGGTTCTCCTCCGGATCTATAACATCCCCTAGTCCTTCCTCTTTTGGATTCCAAAATAAAATGTTCCAAAACTTGAGTCATTCCCCTTTCAAACATCTTTGTCTGATCTCATTGAAAAAGCCCTAATTCTTTGACATCTTTGAAGATAATATCCTCTGATTTTTATTGAGAGTTTTCTTAGGTGACTTCGGTTATTTATGATGTAATTAATTATAGGAGCTTGCCTTTATAGAGAGCTTTTTCGAACCCAGATTAATATAAACCCTTTTTAATTCTTAGTATTAAATAGATAATTTGTCGGTCAACATAAATTGATTTCGCAGACTTAAACGAATGTCATATAATCTTTAGTTTATTTAATCGAGTCTTCACCAGTAAGTAATGATAATATCCCTTGGGATAGGTGCACTACCTGCGGTATTAGACTCGTTTATTTAAACTATTGGGAATATGAGATCGGTTCGGTTTTATATTTTCCAAAATCCAAAATATTATTTTTTTCCAAATTACATCTATTAAATTAAATTAAAACGGATGTTAGGATATCCATCCTAGCAGCCGACAACTTAACAACTCCCAATTTTTTAGTGCTGACAGTAACAATTACCAACCAACAAGAGTAGGGCGATGTAGTCGGACTCTGTAGTGTTAGAACAAAAGAGCATAAATCTAGCCGGTCGTTACGTGCCTCTGCAACAAACTAAGGATATGAGCGATCAAAAGATTTCCACTCCTCCCTATCTATTGGATGACTCAAAATAAAAATTCACTTCAAAATCTCATATGCATTGCTAAAATGAAAATTACGGTAATGGAAACATTTCAAATTGAATTTCCATTTTGAAATTGACAAATTAGTTTTCAAAGTGAATTTCATTTTTGAAATAAAAATTAGTCTTCGTAAAGGAGAAAATAGTGAATACCCTTTACATCATATGAAATATCTCCTTTAAATGAAATATTTTCAAGTGAGCAATCAATTGTGTAATGGATTGCGACAATGAGCATGTTTAATTCTATGATTCATTTTATAGTTAGAAACAAAATCCAAAACAAATATGTCCATGATAGGGTTTGAGTAGTTATAGTTGCAGACAATATTAAAAAGAGACATCATGAAGTCTAAATAAACCATTAGATTAACTTTTTCTTAATACGAAATAACAATTACCGCTCAAAATTGACTAATTTCATTTTTAACTTGAATATTTTTATAGTCGACAATTGTTAAGCTCAAAATCGGAAAGTTAACAACCTAATGAGGTTGTTAGGGCTATCAAAGATCGATAATCGATGAACATTTATCGATATTTCATTTTTAATCTTGCTTGTCACCATAGCTACACCAACTCATTCACAAGTATATTTCATTCACATTTTATCTGTAAGTGTAAAGTCAGTGAATTGTATGAGGTTTGCAATTGACTTTTCACTTGGAGACAAAATATGAAATAAATATATATGTGAGCGAGCAGGTGTAGCTATAATAGCATACACTATTAGAGGTAAATGTCTTAATCAATTATGAGTCAATGTTCGATTGTTTAATGATCTTCGACAGAACTAACATACCGAGATGTTAAATAGTCTGACTTTCAATTGAAGTGATGCAAGTTCCAGCCAAACAACTTGAAATCTACTAATTAATCACATCCTCATCTATATCACCATCACATTGATCAAGAGACCCGAGATATCTATAACTTTCACACCTTTTAACTGATTTGATCATCTGTAGTTTCAACTCTGCCACTAGAGCTACTACACTTAAAATTACATTTTAACTATTCAATTCTAGATCTATTCAAATGAAAGACTTTAGAATAAATATATATGTGAGCGAGCAGGTGTAGCTATACTAGCATACACTATTAGAGGGAAATGTCTTAATCAATTATGAGTCAATGTTTGATTGTTTAATGATCTTCGACAGAACTAACATACCGAGATGTTAAATAGTCTGACTTTCAATTGAAGTGATGCGGGTTCCAGCCAAACAACTTGAAATCTACTAATTAATCACATCCTCATCTATATCACCATCACATTGATCAAGAGACCCGAGATATCTATAACTTTCACACCTTTTAACTGATTTGATCATCTGTAGTTTCAACTCTGCCACTAGAGCTACTACACTTAAAATTACATTTTAACTATTCAATTCTAGATCTATTCAAATGAAAGACTTTAGACTCCAATATCAGCCTCCATAATTTAAGTATTTTGTAAACTCTTTCTCTAGCCTTATCCACAAGAAGGCTATCACTGGAAAAAAGCATACGACAAGATGTATCCTCCTATAAATGAGTAGTAAGAGCGTCCATAAATAAAGAAAAAGCACATGTGTTTAAAGCTTATCCCTGATGTAATTAAGGCTGTTAATGATCTGATTTCACACCTTTTAACTGATTTGATCATCTGTAGTTACAATTAGAGCTACTACACTTAAAATTACATTTTAACTATTCAATTCTAGATCTATTCAAATGAAAGACTTTAGACTCCAATATCAGCCTCCATAATTTAAGTATTTTGTAAACTCTTTCTCTAGCCTTATCCACAAGAAGGCTATCACTGGAAAAAAGCATACGCCAAGATGTATCCTCCTATAAATGTGTAGTAAGAGTGTCCATAAATAAAGCAAAAGCACATGTGTTTAAAGCTGATCCCTGATGTAATTAAGGTTGTTAACGATCTGCTCTGCCACTAGAGCTACTACTATTAAAATTACATTTTAACTATTCAGTTCTAGATCTATTCAAATGAAAGGCTTTATACTCCAATATCAGCCTCCATAATTTAAGTATTTTGTAAACTCTTTCTCTAGCCTTATCCACAAGAAGGCTATCACTGGAAAAAAGCATACGACAAGATGTATCCTCCTATAAATGAGTAGTAAGAGCGTCCATAAATAAAGAAAAAGCACATGTGTTTAAAGCTTATCCCTGATGTAATTAAGGCTGTTAATGATCTGATTTCGAGCCGAGTTGGGGTTAGCTCAAAAAAATTCGATCCAAATTTTTTGCTCTTAGCTTGGCTCGTTTCTTTCGATTCAATCTCAATCTGGTCCAAAATTCGAATCAATTTTTTGAGAGATAAACCATCTTAGAGCTAAATCAGCTAAATTCATAGTCATATGTTAATGATATGATTTTTAGCCGAGCTGGGGTTAGCTCAAAATCAGCTCGAAAAAAATTCGATCCAATATTTTGGCTTGCAACACAGCTCGTTTATTTCAATCTAATCAGGATCTAAGCCAAAATTTGAATCAATCTTTGATCAATTAAAGAGGTTCGATAGATGTAATCCAACTGAAGTAGGAAAATATTTGACAAACCTCCTAGTTAATAAACCCTAAATGCATTCTTCAAAGAAAATAAAAATAAAAATAAAAATGAAGATAACAAGTTACCTTCCTCGGTCGTTTCGGGTATCAGAGGAGTGGAAGGAAGAGAAAATGGGAGTTTCCGGTCACTGTAAGCCCAATCCAGCCGCTGTGTTTCCAAGTAGCTCTTATTCTGACTCTATC
>NW_018164924.1:12764-17450 GCF_001263595.1 Phalaenopsis equestris
TATATATATATATATATATATATAATTTAATATGCATGTTTATTGAAAACATATCTAATCATAAAAATTAATTGTATTTACATAATTATACTGAATTTATTTTTTAGTTTTATATTGCCAAGTTACTTTTACACTTCCAACAAATGCTCTAAGATCATTTTGCGTAGAGTGAGAATGCATAAATAATGAAGAAAATAATGTCATTTTTAATTCACCATGTTGCATGACATATTGAAGCCGAGGCTAATGTTAATTTTATTTACATAATAATTCTATTTTGATTTTTCTTAAAGTTTTTTTTTTATTATTCTCTTATCTTTTGGGTAAATTAAGTTGAGTTGCAAATTATATTTCATGCATCCAAAAAAATATTACATCTAGAGTCTTGTTACAAAACTAGATCAAAACTCCAATCACAATACACCACGTGTTCGATTCAGTCCTACTGCATATAGAAAATTAAATAATTTATTATAAGACGGGGCCGGACTGTATATATAGTGCATTGTAATTGAAGTGCTGATATAATTTTGTAGCAGGAATATCTCACGTCTCTTTTCAGAAAAAATATAATATAAAATTATGCCGGAATATGTCATCTTCAAACATATTAAATGCCTGAATGTGTCAGCTTTCGAACGCCAATTTTGAAGGGCCGAAACTTCCTTGGATTTATCAAGTGTAAGAGACGGATTGTAAAATTAGAACATCTTATTTTCAATTTAATTTGTTTCTTTGATTCAAAGCACGTGCACCTTGACCGCATAAAGTCTCACTGGGATTTTATTCTTACTTTTCTTTTTAAATTATATTTAATTATTGTATTTTTTGTAAATATTTATTTAATTAATAGAATAATTTATTTAAAAAACCAGTTTGTTTAAAAAATTAATCAAAATAGCTTTTAATTACTCCATATTTCTTAAAAATAAGTATCAATTACGCAAATTACTATTTGTCATATGATATGAAAAATTAATTATTGTTTTAGCACGTGACAGTGGCAGAAGGTCTTATTGTCATCATTCAATCATTGCTATCACCGTCCCACTTCATCAACCGTTGTCGATAAATCATTATCATCATCTGATCATCATTATTCATTTCCGACCAACTTTTTATTTTTCTTATTATCTATGTGACAAAAGATTTTTGTGTAAAATTAAAATATAATTTAACGTTGTGAATTATTTTAGCACGCAACTATTAAAATTTTTAAGAAAAATAAATCTTATTTAAAAATTTATCATTTAAGACATTTATAAAAAAATTTCTTTTTCGACTACATGAAGATTATTAAAACTAAAAGCTATTTAAGTCGAGGCTATTTATTTATTATTATTATTATTATTTTACTAATTTGCATTATTTTTTATTCCTATTATTTAAAAATTATATTTGTTTTCTAAATAATTATCATGTGGTATATATGAAAGATGAGATGTTATGTTTTTATCAGAAACGCAAAGGAAAAATAGCACACATTGAAATCAACAAGCTGATGTCAATTTCAAATTGTAGAATAAATTATGATTATTTAAAATTTAAATTTACCTAAATTCTGAATTGATTTTGATTTATTTCATACTTTTAACTACTTCAATTTATTTTTTCTTACGAATAATTTAAAATCTAAACTTTTGTCAATATGAAACGCCTCCCAATATGATGTGAAAATAATAAGATGTAATTTGTTATTAGCCAATAAAAATTACTTTAAATTAAAAATATAGAGAAAATAATGATGGTACTTCATAAAGATATTTTTATCATGTGATGCGAATCTCGAGATAATTTTTTCACAAAAAAAATTCAAACTTAATTAAAAATGATCATGAACACTAATTTCAACAAAGTTAGTGTTAAACAGACCAACTCGAGAAGACAGACCCGATAATACAAAAGTTGGTCAAATCTGAGTAAAATCATACTCATATCAAGTAATTAATTCACTTTTGAAAACTTGCAGTGTATAATTGGAAGGTCAAATAGATTCTAAATTTGACAAGCTTATAGTCGAATCGAATGCCTTAGCGAGAAAATCCAACGAGCCCAAGCTCACTCAATTCTAATATTATTAAAGTACTCAAATGTTCACCCAATGTCATTTGATCGAGAGAAATACTCCGGACTATTCGATGAAGTTGTATGAATTTCATCCTTATTTACACAAAGACATTTCCCAAACTCTATAAATAGAATCCTACTCTCCTCTTGAAAGAAAGGAGACCTTGAATATAAAGAAATCTGAGCTTAGATGAGAAGCAGAAGTCTAACATCGCTTCTGCACTGCAAATCCAGTGAATGTCTCCCACATCTGCAATCGACAACCACTTTCAACCGCCATTTCCTGACCACCATCAGCCAACATCGACCACCACTTATTCCTTGCAATGAAGCCTTCTATGACACGACAACATACATTATGGAATCCCAACGTACATTATAGAATAGTGAAGACAGAGCAATATGTCATCCTGTATATCGTGCAATGACGCACCCAAAGATAGTATAATAGTGCACCTCAAATATGGTGCAATGACACACCCTAAAGAAAGTGTAATAAGAAAACCCACATGCGGTGAAATGTTGCTTCTAGAAGATGGTATAATAATGAACCCTGAAGGTGGTGATTTTCTCCATACTCTTAAAGCTCTATCCTCACATCTAACAATTACTACATACATGATGAACTACGATATGCAAGGTCCACAAATTGTGTAGCTTCCAACTCTGAACCTTGTGACCTATGGATGTCATCATAATTCGCAACTACAACCTACAAGACAAATTAGCTCTTGTACCCATGAATATCATCACAAATCACCGCTACAACCTACATAATCAACTACAGGCCTACATAGTCCACAACTCATGCAGCTTCAACTCCGCCACTACAGCCTACATAAATCATCACAGATCACTGCTACATTCTATGTGACCAACTACGACATGTGTGATCTACAACACATGCAACTCCCGACTTCAACTTTTACGACCTATAGATGTCATCACAACTCACTACTACACCTACATGACCCACTACGACCTATGTGATACATAGCTCGTACAACTCACGACTTTGACTTTTTCGGCCTACGAATGTCATCACAAATCATCTCTATGTCCTACGTGACCAACTATGGCTTATATTACTCCGCTCGTGCAGCTCTCGACTCCAGTCACTGTTGCTTATGGATGTCATTGCAGTTCATCATTATTTTCTATGTAACCAACTACAGCCTACATGGGTCACAACTTACATAGCTAATGGATTCTGCCTTTAAGGCTTATAAATGTTATCATAGGTCACCTCTATAGCTAATGTGACCAACTATGACCTGCATAGTCCATAGCTCATGCAACTCTCTACGAGCCTCTATGACCTACAAATGTCATCACAGCTCACTACTTCTTCATGTGTGACTAACTACGACCTACGAGATCTACGACTCATGCAGCTTTGACTTCAGTCCTTCCTCCCTACAAATAGTATCACAACTCACCACTATGGTCTATGTAGCCAACTATGGCCTACTAGGTCCACAACTCATGTAGATCTTGAGTATATCCCTTGTAACTTATGGATGCATCATAGCTCACCACTACGGCTTATATGACCAACTACCACCTATGTGCTCTACAGCTCATGTAGTTCCAAACTTCAGCATTTATGTTCTATGAGCATCATCACAGCTCACTACTACAACCTACATTATCAACAATGGCTTACAATGTCCACATCTCGTGCGGATTCTAAATTCGGCCTCTGTGGCTTACAAATGAGCATCATCACAGCTCACTACTACAACCTACATGATCAACAATGGCTTACAATGTCCACATCTCGTACGGATTCTAAATTCGGCATCTGTGGCTTACAGTTACAAATGTCATCACAACTCATCAATATGACTTATGTAGATCACAAATTGTGCAGCTCCAAACTTAAGCCACTGCATCTTATGAACGTCATCTTCGTTTACCACTATGACTTATGTAACTAATTATGATCTACATGATCCACGACTTGTGTATTTCTCTACTCAGATCTCTGCAACTTACAGACATCATCACAACTCACCACTACGACCTATGTGACCAAGTACAACCTATGTGGCTCACAACTCCTGGAGCTTCATACTATGAAAGTTGTAGACAATTAATGCTTTTGAAGCAACCATTTACAACCCACATAACAAAACACTACCATGTCTTTCAACTAAGGCCATACGACATGCTGGTCCCCACTTTCTACAATATTCACGACAAACTTCTACCTATATAGCAATAGCCTACGATCCTTATAACCTGATATCACTGAGAACTACATTTACTATAACCAGATTACAACTATTATCGATGAAATATCATTATACATTTATAATAATCAGCTCCTTAGCTCCATCTTCCTTAATTCATGAGAAGGGATCTGTGCACTCACAATTCATAAAGGATTGTTTTAATTAGGTTAGGCCCTGTGCTTTTTTTGGCCTTTTCATGATTTTCCATGTAAAAAGTCAAAGTATCTCCTCCTACTTCTTTAAGTACATTTGTTTATCCTGAGTTTTCGTGCAATGTTAAGATGGCAATTCAATACTCTAACTCCACAAATTTCCAACACACATCAAATGATATTTTTGAAAATTAAAGTTTTCAAAAGACAATAGTAGACTTATATATATA
>NW_018164924.1:17927-31763 GCF_001263595.1 Phalaenopsis equestris
GTCTTTCTTACAGATCTTGAGCCGCTCTCTCCTTCATATATATATATATATATATATATATATATATATCTGAATCTTAAAATTATCTCCCAATGGAAGTGGGTATAATATTATGATTTTATATTTCTGCCCCTTCTTTAATGAGGCTTATACATGATATTCTAAGTATTTTACATATATGAGCCTATCACACGGCTATTTTTTGACTTGATTGGCTAAGCATGATTGGCCTCAACTTGGTGAGCTCGATCTAGTTGACTAGGATGAGTCAATGTTATCGGTCAGCTGAGCTTGATTAACATTGGATTGACAGGATTAACTTAATTGGCTGAGCTTTACTGATTGGTTAATCCAATCTAGTTCTCATCACTTGATCCCCAAATGAGGATCTCATGCCAACAAAATAAGACTAGGCTATCGGGTAAATGGTGAAGCACCATAACCCAATAGGTAGCTCATTTTTTGATGAGGGGATCCTTTAGGATGATTATAAGGCTCTATATTCTTTTTAATTTTTGGTCCTTAACACAAAGCCCCAGGGGCATTTGTGGGACGACTGCTGGCATTGAGGAGCTGGATTCTTTCCATGAGTTTGATCTACCAAAAGGTAGGTTGATGTTTTCACTCAAATTTCTTATAATATTTAGCTCGGATGCTTATATATTTTTCTTTAATATGATTGGTTCAAACTTAGACCATTCAGTTGTTCTTTTAGTTCTTCTCCTTGCTCGGCCAGCCTTCAGCCTTAGCTCGGATGGCTACATCATAGGGCACAAGCTTTGTTCGTTCGTGTTCAGTTCGTTTACAACCCCTATCGATGGGCCCTCCTTTATCATGCTTCCACCTTTCTGAACAGTTGGATTACCCTGGGATGCGCACTAACACATTTTATATACATATTATAGTTCTTCAATTTTCTTATTTTTTAAGAGTGACATTCTAATATGAATTAGAGAATTAAATGAAAACAAAGAAATTATTTACTTATTAAGATATTATTTAAATGAAAACAAAGATATTATTTACTTATTATTTAGTGCTTCAATAATTGAAATCCTTAAATTTATGCACCCTTGATTCTTATAAATAGAGCATGAAAAGACTCTTTTAACATTCCATATTTGTTTTGCATCTCTTTGTCTAAATCGATCGCCCTCCCAGCTCTTTCATGGAAAACATCTCCAAGCCTCATTATGTTGTCCTGCTAAGGAAAATGCTTCTTTCCAGAAGATGATGAGGTAACACTTTCCAGAAGATGAGAAGAAGAAGAAGAAAGCTACCACCAAGAAGAGGAAAATAGATAAGCTGGTAGGAAGCATGGTACCACGACACTGCAAAGCAACACCCAAATGCAAGCCAAACTGTCCAAGGCCTCGTGCCAACGGGTTAGGAATAGCTCATGGACTCTTAGTTCAATGGGCCTAAAGTCCGGGGCTCTAAGAAATGACATCGTGGATTTAGGTCAGACATACACGTGGTCTGATGAGGCTACGATGTTAAAAATAACATTGCAACACCGTGCCAACTCAAGATAGGACAGTATTGTAGCATCATGGAAATGATGGAAGCAAAAGAAAAATGACGGCACGACACTATCCCGAAAAGTACATGATGCCATGGCCGTCGAAAGAGACACTTCAGTGGTAGGCCAATCAAACAAGGACTCCAAAGGCAAAACCATAGTGCCATTGCAAAAGATGATGGGTTAATACTTTGTTTGCTTGAAAAACAAGAAAAGATGGGTACAACTCCTAGCCTTTGTAGGTTGGAACTAATAACCTAGAGATTTCCTCTAACAACAAGTTAGCTCCAATCCTCTAACACGAAGCCTAAGGGCTTAAGAGAAAGAAAATGATGAAGCATTAAAAAAAAATCCCACCTACGTAAAGATAATTATAGACCTTATAGTGTAAGGTGTTCAACTACCAGATTATTGTGGCATCTGACAATGGATGCCAAGAATGATATAGAGGAAGGAGGAAGAGGAAGGAAAGTGGAGACACTCAAATCCTCTAAGATGGTTGAAAATGGTTTAAATCCCAAAATTTCCAACCCTTGAGCTGTCCCTTTTATAGTACAACAAAATGCTCGGAAGCAAAAGAAAAATGACGGCACGACACTATCCCGAAAAGTACATGATGCCATGGCCGTCGAAAGAGACACTTCAGTGGTAGGCCAATCAAACAAGGACTCCAAAGGCAAAACCATAGTGCCATTGCAAAAGATGATGGGTTAATACTTTGTTTGATTGAAAAACAAGAAAAGATGGGTACAACTCCTAGCCTTTGTAGGTTGGAACTAATAACCTAGAGATTTCCTCTAACAACAAGTTAGCTCCAATCCTCTAACACGAAGCCTAAGGGCTTAAGAGAAAGAAAATGATGAAGCATTCAAAAAAATCCCACCTACGTAAAAATAATTATAGACCTTATAGTGTAAGGTGTTTAACTACCAGATTATTGTGGCATCTGACAATGGATGCCAAGAATGATATAGAGGAAGGAGGAAGAGGAGGGAGAGTGGAGACACTCAAATCCTCTAAGATGGCCAAAAATGGTTTAAATCCCAAATTTTCCAACCCTTCAGCTGTCCCTTTTATAGTACAACAAAATGCTCGGGCGCTATTGCACCGACTTCTGGGCATTTAAGCATTAGAGACATTACAGACACCACATCAGCAAGTAATCAAATAGCCCTACCATAATTTTGATAAAATCAAGTTTTTTTTTTTTTTTTTTTTTTTTTTTTTGGCAGGCGCCTGGGATATTTTGGTAGGCCTGCAATGATGTTGACGTGGCATATTCCACGTCAACTGACATTTCAAAAGGTGTCATATCACCAGCTATCCTATTTCAAAGTATAGGACCTGCACCATGGTGTTAGGGTCAGGACACTTGGGTACCAATGATGTAGTGAGTCCCATATCAACTGACAAGATAAACTCTACTAACTAATGTCTTGAATCGTGTCATATAGACACCTAGGCACCACACAAGCTGTGTTCAGGTGCTACTGACGTGCACGTGCCATGCCAACTGGCATCATTACCAATGTCCAATCAAGAGCCACCATTAAGATGTAAATATTGACTTCTAGAGAGCTACAACACTTGTCGGTGTCGTGGCTGATGCCACTTCAACACCAAGCACCTTAGTGTTGGTTATCAAAACCAAATTTTAAACACCAACAAAAATGGAGGAATTTTTAGTACTTTTTTTTTTAGTACTTTACACCCTCTACATTTTCGGGTTTAATTTATAAGCAAATACATCACATTTTTCTGAAAATAAAACTAACTAACCACTTAACAGTTTTCCTAACCACCTAACCACAAAATGGTTTTCAAAACTTCCTAATCCACATGAAAAATGTGCAAAAATACATAAACAATTTCTAAAGACAACTAGATTAACACAACAATCTCCTCCTTAAGCTTGTTGTCATTCACTGACGATTCGCACACCAATTTTTTCTCTCATCTCCAAGAACTTCAATCTTGCAAGCGACTTTGTCAGAATATCAGCACGTTGATCTTCTGTGCAAACATGTTGAATTTCAATCATTCTAGATTCAACACAATCTCTAATGTAGTAAAATCGGGTATCGATATGTTTGCTCCTCTCATGGTAAACTGAATTCTTGCTTAATGCAATTGCGGACTGATTATCAATCTTCAGAACTACTTTTTCAGTGAATTTTAACTATTCTCACTTATTTTAGTCCAAGAGATTAAATTGTAGCTGTTGAAAATAATTTATTTGCATGCGCAACTTCTGCAATTATCAAAGATTCAGCACATCATTGAATGATATCATGCGATATAGGACGTAAAAATCAACCATTTGAAACTGGAATTCAAAGAAAAGGACTGGTAAGGCATCATCTGGTTGTTTTTCTACTTATTTATGTAATCCTAAGCTCTTTTTTTAAATGAATTGAATTCAGCACTACTGCAAGTGATAATTTGGATCTGTCAAGGTTTATCAATTTCTTACGTGTGTTTATATTCTTATTTACATTAATATCACTCAAATTTTAAATATCACGTCAAAAATATCATCATCGTGATCTTTTTAAAAATGAAATACATGTTTCATGCACGGGGTTTATGACATCGAAATGTTATAATTAGCAAACTGTGTTAGATAGGCAGATGCATAAAAATTTGGTGGTATGCATCTAAATTTTCCTTAATTTATTCTGTTTTGTAACCCAGAGGAGATTTGAAAGCATTAAAGTTATTTATATAATTTTATTCATTATTCTTTTATCTATAATTTATTATAATTTCTCATTTTTTTGTATGATTTCGTTATTTCAACTGTTTAGATAGGCCTTATCAAAATATCTAAATATTTGTTTGAGTGTTTTAAAAAATATGGTAATTTGTTTTTTAAAGTAAAAAAATTACAAGGATTTGAAATATATACAAAAAAACATAGTGTTAATAATGAAATAAAAAAACAAGGCAAATAACAAACTTTCAGAGAACTATGATGCTTGTGATTTTAAATCTATAAAGTCTGATTTAAAAATGATTAATTAAGGATATCAAATATAGGATGATGAAGAAGACTTCTATGTGAAGGGCTTTAAAAGGAAAGCCGACTCTATAGATTTCAAATAAAACTGAGGGTTATTGTTGATAAGGACTTGAATGCCTCCGCAAAATTATTAGCAGATCTGTTAAATCTGGATAAGAAGACTGGAGCTGAAGACAAGAAACTTCTTCTGTTGAATTCTCTCCCTTTTGTGTATGAAATCTTCACGATGACACTCATTCATGAGAATGAGAAACTTGAATTATGGTGAAGTAACTATAATGCTATTAAATCACGAGTACCGTCAAAGGGATAAGAAATATACAAAGATGGAGTATGTTGAGGTGCTTATACTCCAAAGTGACAATCTAGAAAGAATTAGGCGAAGAAGGGAGGTAGCGACGAAGGGAGGTAGCGGTGATACTTCTCAAAAGTGGAGCAAATCTCATGGGCATTGTCTTAGCAAAGATCAATGTGTTTTCTGTTTAAAGTCTGACCATGGGAAGAAAAACTGTTCAAAAGTAAAATAGAAGAGAAAGAGAGTTTCCTCTGAGACGGAAGCAAATCTTATTATAGAGAAAAGCAATGAAGTGGATTTAGATGTATCATTATCTATAATTTCTCAAAGTTCATTCTTAGATGATTTATGTTGGATTCCAGACAAAAGTGCTACCTATCATATTAGTCCACAGCAATAGAAGTTCTACATGTCTAAGAAGCTTAATAACGATGCAGCGACTGTGAGCCACGATCAAGCTTATCATATTATTGGTATAGAAGCATCTTTATCAGGATGTCAGGTGATACTGTAAGGGAGCTGACTGATGTTAAACATGTTCTAGAAGTTAAAAAGAATATGTTGTCAGCTTTAGAGTCCAAGGGTTACAAGGTAATTATTGAGACGGAAGTTCTAAGGATATGATGTGGAGCATTTATTTTTATAAAGGGAGCTCATCATCATAACATTTACTATCTTTAGAGTATTAGTGACTAGAATGAATGTTGTTGCTAGTGATTTTTTTATGTTATTATGTTGTGTTATATGTGGCTACCTCATGTTGTAGAAGCTTCACTTCAGATCTTGTTGAAGCAAGAATAGATCAAAGGAGCGAGCACCTGCAAGCTTGATTTCTGTGAACATTGTGTGTTTAACAAGAAGACACAAGAATCATTTGGTATTTTCATCCATGGTATAAAGAATATTTTGGAGTATGTTCATACAGATGTTTGGGGCTCGACTAAGATAGCATCATTTAGTAGGTGGAGATACTCTCTTTTATCAATAATCACTCCAAATATATTTGGATGTACAACATGAGTTGGAAGAAGTGAAATGATACTCAGAGTGATAAAAAGATTCAGTGTATTAAATCAAATAATGAAGGTGAATTTACATCAAATGCATTCTTATAAGCATATTGGAGAGTTGTGATAGAGAGTCACTTTAATGTTTAAGAGACACCAAAAAATAATGGGATGATTAAGAGGATGAACCAGACTTTGGAAGAGAAAGTTCAGTGTATATAATCTAATGTTGGGTTGGAACAGTGAATTGGGTTGAGGCCATAAACTATGCATCTCCCTTACTTAATCGCTTTTCTTTTGCAGTTATTGGGAAGAACACCCTAAAGAAGATGCAGTCAAGGCATCCTGCTAGAATTATCAGAACATTAGACTGTTTTGGTGTCCAACTTAACACCACGTGCAAAATGATAAACTGAAATCACAAGCAAATAAGACAATCTTCACTAGCTCCAGGCATGGATTCAAGAGCTTTAAGCTATAGGATTGGTCAGAAAATGAATATTTTCATTAGAAATGATGTTCCATTCGACGAGGAGAGCTTGTTAAAGTCTTGTATCTCTTAGTAGGTGGAGTTCTGTCAGACCATGGATATGTAGCATAAATAGAAGTTTGATGCAACACAATTTGGCCCACAGAGTTTGTTCAATACAACTCAGATATCTGATTCACCTGCAGCTCAAGAGTTATATATTGCTAGTGTTCAAAAGGAGATGAAAGAGGATAGTGAGGATGAGATTCTTGCTCAGAAATCTATTTCCATGTGCAAGAGTAGGCACCATAATATCTCAATATTAGCTTAGTTGAGGAATCACATTGCATTTGCAATTTCAACCACGGAGACTAAAATTTGTTGACATTACAAAGTAGCGATGAAGAGCAAAGAAGGTGATCTTTGAAAAGCAACAATGGATGAAGAGATGGAGTCTTTATTGGAAAAATACTACTTAGATGTTTGTAAAGCTTCCTCCGAAAAGGAAAGTCATTGAATGCAAATGAGGGTATGCAAAGAAGAAAGGATCTCATGGAGTTGATGTTCAACACAAGGTAAGATTAGTGGCAAAATACTTTGCATAATGAGAAGGGATTAACTATATTAATTTGTTTACATAATAGTCAAGCATCTCTCATTCTGTGTTCTCTTAGCACTTGTGCACAATATGATCTGATATTAGAGTAATTTGATGTGTGGGTTGTGTTCCTACATGTGGAATTGCAAAGAGGATATCTATATGTTACAGTCGCTTGGATATGAAGCATTATTGACTTAGTTTGCAAACTAGACATGTCTTTGTATAATTTGAAGCCGTGAGCAAAACAATGATATAACAAGTTTGATCAATTCATAGGGGGATAAAAGTATACGAGGAGCGAGTATGGTGAGCTTATATAATTTTGTATATATGTTGATAATTATATATACTAGCCAGATCGAGATTAATAGGATGAAGAATCAACTATCTAAACATTTCAAAATGAGGAAATTGAGTAAAGCTCAAAGAACTCTTGGCGTTAAAATTCTCAAGGATAAGGTAGCTAGAAAATTTAGATGTGCTTACAAAGTACCAGTCCAAAAGTTTACCTATTGCAAGCGTTATGGAGAACATCAGAGTTCAAAATTGATTTCCTAGTTAGGCATTCTAAAAAACTACACGAAGTTTGATCCCTTCTGGAGGTAGGTACATAGGCAACCATATTGTTGCAGCTAATTTTTGTGTTTTGGAGTCATTTGTTCATGGAGATTATTATATTAGAGATGTCACTTGTATTAATGGTTTGACTTGTAATTTGTTATTTATTAATTATATGCTCTAATTTTATTCTATTTAAAGGAGGGATTAAGGCCTTGTGGGTGTGTGCATTGTAGCACCATTGTAACCCCAAATTGGCCATCTTTCTTTCTCTTCATATCAATGTCGGTGGAATCTCCTTTTGGATGTAAACAGATCTAATTCACACAAAACCACATAAATTGCTTGTGCTCTATTGTTTGTTTGTTGTATGTTCTCATTTCCACATTATTTTTAAAAACAAACAAATCAATATAATATGCAGAACTATTTAAACTAGGTGTAAAGCAAGAAAGCCCCATTTATGTTCTATGAGCATCATCACAACTCACTACTACAACATACATGATCAACAATGGCTTACAATGTCCACAGCTCGTGCGGATTCTGAATTTGGCCTCTGTGGCCTACAAATGTCATCACAACTCACCAATACGGCTTCTGTAGATCATAAATTGTGCAGCTCCCAACTTAAGCCACTGCATCTTACGAACATCATCTTCGTTTAACAATATGGCTTATGTGACTAATTATGATCTACATGATTCACGACTTGTTTATCTCTCTACTCAGATCTCTGCAACTTACAGACGTCATCACAACTCACCACTACAACCTATGTGACCAACTACAACCTACGTGGCTCACAACTCCTAGAGCTTCCTACTATGGAAGTTGTAGACAATTAATGCTTTTGAAGCAATCATTTTACAGCCCACATAACAAAACACTACCATGTCTTTCAATTAAGGCCATACGACAAGCTGGTCCCCACTTTCTACAACATTCACAACAAACTTCTACCTCTATAACAATAGACTACGATTTTTATAACCTAATATCGCTGCGAACTACATTTATTATAACCGGATTACATCTATTATCGATGAAATACTATTGTACATTTATAATAATCAGCTCCTTAGCTCCATCTTCCCTAATTCATGAGAAGGGATATGTGCACTCACTATTCATAATTGATTGTTTTAATTAGGCTAGGCTCTGTGCTTTTTTGCCCTTTTCATGATTTTTCATGTAAGAAGTCAAAGTATCACCTCCTACTTCTTTAAGAAGCTATGTTTATCCTGGGTTTTCGTGCAATGTTAAGATGATAATTCGATACTCTATCTCCACGAATTTCCAACACACATCAAATGATATTTTTGAAAATTAAAAGTTTTCAAAAGACAATAGTAGACTTTATATATATATATATATATATATAAATATATATAACTAATTTAAAGAGATTAAATCAATTTTAAAATGAATAAAAATACAAAATCTTAAAAAAACTCCATTAAAAAGCTTATTCATTGCTCACTATCCAACTAAATTATAAAAAATCAATTTTATGTAATATTTTCAGAATTATTAATTTTCATAATTAAAAGACTGAAAAGACACCAAGCTATTTAGCTAGGTATGGAAAATTAAAACAATGAGCAACAAGGTTCCTTACTCCCATTTTTAATAATGCATGCAAATTTGAGGGAATTTGATGTAAAAAATGTTTTTGAATTTTTGAGTTCTTATTTGTTTGTGAATTACAACCATGGAATAAAGCATACGCAAGGAGAGAGAGAGAGAGAGAGAGGGAGAGAGAGAGAGACGCAGAGGGAAGTGAATAGAAATATATATATTCTCGATTTGTTTGTGAATTACAACCATGGAATAAAGCATATGAAAGGAGAGAGAGAGAGAGAGAGAGAGACGCAGAGGAAAGTGAATAGAAATATATATATTCTCAAAATCTTAAAATTATCTCCCAATGGAAGTGGGTATAATATTGTGATTTTGTATTTCTACCCTTTCTTTAATGAGGGTTATACATGATATTCTAAGTATTTTACATATATGAGCCTATCACTCGGCTATATTTTGACTCGATTGGCTAAGCATGATTGGCCTCAGCTTGGTGAGCTCGATCTAGTCGGCTAGGATGAGCCGATGTTACCGGTCAGCGGAGCTTGATTAACATTGGATTGACAGGATTAAATCAGTCGGCTGAGCTTTACTGATTGGTTAATCCAATCTAGTTCTCATCACTTGATCCCCAAATGAGGATCTCCTGCCAACAAAATGAGACTCAGCTATTAGGTAAATGGTGAAGCACCATAACATGATAGGTAACTCATTGTTTGATGAGGGGATCCTTTAGGATGATTATAAGGCTCTATATTCTTGTCAATTTTTGGTCCTTAACACGGAGCCCCAAGGGCATTTGTGGGATGATTACTGACATTGGGGAGCTAGATTCTTTCCATGAGTTTGATCTACCAAAAGGTAGGTCGATGTCTTCACTCAAATTTCTTATAATGGTTAGCTTGGATGCTTATATATTTTTCTTTAATATGATTGGTTCAAACTTAGACCATCAGTTGTTCTTTTAGTTCTTCTCCTTGCTCAGCCAGCCTTCAGCCTTAGCTCAGATGGCTACATCATATTGAATAAGTGAGACCCTTCGTCATATATCGATGGGCCCTCCTTTTTCGTGCTTCCACCTTTCTGAACAGTTGGATTTTGCTGGGATCCGCATCAACACATTTTTATATACATATTATAGTTCTTCGATTTTTTTTATTTCTTAAGAGTGACATTCTAATAAGAATTAGAGAATTAAATGAAAAAATAGATATTATTTACTTATTATTTAGTGCTTCAATAATTGAAATCCCTAAATTTATGCACCCTTGATTCTTATAAATTGAGCATGACAAGACTCTTTTAACATTGCATATTTGCTTTGCGTCTTTTTGTCTAAATCGATCGCCTTCCCAGTGCTTTTATGGAAAACATCTCGAAGTCTCATTATGTTGTCCTGCCAAGGAAAATGCTTCTTTCTAGAAAATGATGAGGTAACACTTTCTAGAAGATGAGAAGAAGAAGAAGAAAGCTACCACCAAGAAGAGGAAAATAGATAAGCTGGTATGAAGCATGGTACCACGACACTGCAAAGCGACACCCAAATGCAAGCCAAACTGGCCAAGGCCTCGTGCCAACGGGTTACGAATAGCTCATGGACTCTTAGTTCGGTGGGCCTAAAGTCCAGGGCTCTAAGAAATGACATCGTGGATTTAGGTCAGACATACATGTGGTCTGATGAGGCTACAATGTTAAAAATAACATTGCAACACCGTGGCAACACAAGATAGGATAATATTGTAGCATCATGGAAATGATGACACGACACTATCCTGAAAAGTGCATGATGCCAAGGCAGTCGAAAGAGACACTTCGGTGGTAGGCCAATCAAACAAGGACTCCAAAGGCAAAACTATAGTGCCAATGCAAAAGATGAGGGGTTAATACTTTGTTTGCTTGCAACAAAAGAAAAGATAGGTAGAACTCCTAGCCTTTGTAGGGTTAGAATTAATAACCTAGAGATTTCCTCTAACAACAAGTTAGCTCTAATCCTCTAGCACGAATCCTAAGGGCTTAAGAGAAAGAAAATGATGGAGCATTCAAAAAAATCCCACCTACGTGAAGATAGTTGTAGGCCTTACAGTGTTAGGTGCTCTCAAGAATGCTCTACTAGTTCCTTCAGCTACTAGATTGTAGTGGCATCCTACAACGGGTGCCAAGAATGATAGAGAGGAAAGAGGAAGAGGCGAGGGAGTGGAGACTCTCAAATCCTCTGAGATGGTTGGAAATGGTTTAAATTCCCTTTTATAGTGCAACAAAATGCTCAAACGCTATTGCGCTGACTTCAGGGAGTTTAAGCACCAGAGACATTGCAGACACCACATCAGCTAGTAGTCAAATACCCCTGCCATAATTTTGATAAAATCAAGTTGTCTTTTTTTTTTTTTTGTGGCAGGCGCGTGGGGTATTGTGTAGGCCTTGTAATGGTGTTTATGTGGCATTTTCCACATCAACCGACAGGTCAAAAGGTTTCATATCACCAGCCATCCTATTTCAAAGTATAGGATAGGCGTCATGGCATTAGGGTCAGAACACTTGGGTACCGATGATGCAGTGAGTTCCATATCAACTGACAAGATAAACTCTACTAACTAATGTCTTGAATGGTGTCATATAGGCACCTAGGCACCACACAAGCAGTGTTAAGGTGCTACTGATGTGCATGTGCCATGTCAACTGGCATCATTACTAGTGTCCAATCAGGAGCTACCATTAAGATGTAAATATTGACTTATAGAGAACTGCAACATGAGCTTTGGGAGCCTCATTGTCGGTGTCGTCGCTGATTCCACTTCAACACCAAGCACCTTAGTGCCAGGCTAGGCGTTCGTGCCGTAGAAGACAAGGTGACTCCTAAGTGTTGGGCTTTGGGTGCCTAGTAGCTGGATCGAACTAGCAAAGATTAATTTTTACTTGATTTAACTTCTTTGCTTTAACAATAAGGACAAAAAGATTCAAGCAATGTCGGTTCTTTTCATTTATAAACACGAAAGAATAATAAAGATTACATCATCCTTATAATTGCATACATCAGCATGAAGAAAAATAACCAAAAACATAAAATAAAGTAAAATATATAAACTGTAATCTCCAAAATGTCATTTTTATTAATATCCAAAAAAAAGACAGACTTTTTACAAATAACTTTTCCTAACTGCGAGTCGTATTATCAGTTGTTGTTCAGCCACGGCAATGCACCATATTGTGCAGACTTATTTCCTGAATGTAACTAATAAAATATCATAGAGGATGTTAGAAAATGAAGGGCAAACTGAGCACAAGTCCACATGATTGAAAATAACAGAGAATCCAAAATATTGTTTCAGTGAATTTTAACTATTCTCACTTATTTTAGTCCAAGAGATTAAATTGTAGCTGTTGAAAATAATTTATTTGCATGCGCAACTTCTGCAATTATCAAAGATTCAGCACATCATTGAATGATATCATGCGATATAGGACGTAAAAATCAACCATTTGAAACTGGAATTCAAAGAAAAGGACTGATAAGGCATCATCTGGTTGTTTTTCTACTTATTTATGTAATCCTAAGCTCTTTTTTTAAATGAATTAAATTCAGCACTACTGCAAGTGATAATTTGGATCTGTCAAGGTTTATCAGTTTCTTACATGTGTTTATATTCTTATTTACATTAATATCACTCAAATCTTAAATGTCACGTCAAAAATATCATCATCGTGATCTCTTTAAAAATGAAATACATGTTTCATGCACGGGTTTATAACACCGAAATGTTATAATTAGCAAACTCTGTTAGATAGGCAGATGCATAAGAATTTGGTGGTATGCATCTAAATTTTCCTTAATTTATTCTGTTTTGTAACCCAGAGAAGATTTGAAAGCATTAAAGTTATTGCATATATATATATATATATAATATATATACAATGCATTTAATTAAGGGAAACTTAATTAAAGAAATATATATATATATATATAATTTTATTCATTATTCTTTTATCTATAATTTATCATAATTTCTCATTTTTTTTGTATGATTTCGTTATTTCAACTGTTTAGATAGGCATTATCCAAAAATCAAAATATTTGTTTGAGTGTTTTAAAAAATATGGTAATTTGTTTTTTAAAATAAAAAAATTAAAAGGATTTGAAATATATACAAAAAAATATAGTGTTAATAATGAAAGAAAAAAACAAAGCAAATAACAAACTTAAGCGAACTATGGTGCTTGTGGTCTGATTTAAAATTGATTAATTAAGGATATCAAATATAGGATGATGAAGAAGACTTCTATGTGAAGGGCTTTGAGAGGAAAGCCGACTCTATATATTTCAAATAAAACGGAGGGTTATTGTTGATAAGGACTTGAATGCCTCCACAAAATTATTAGTAGATCTGTTAAATCTGGATAAGAAGGCTGGAGCTGAAGACAAGACACTTCTTCTGTTGAATTCTCTCCCTTTTGTGTATGAAAACTTCACGATGATACTCATTCATGAGAATGAGGAACTTGAATTATGGTGAAGTAACTATAAGGCTATTGACTCACGAATACCGTCAAAGGGATAAGAAATATACAAAGATGGAGTATGTTGAGGTGCTTATACTCCAAAGTGACAATCTAGAAAGAATTAGGCGAAGAAGGGAGGTAGCGACGAAGGGAGGTAGCGGTGATACTTGTAGCGGCGATACTTCTCAAAAGTGGAGCAAATCTCATGGGCATTGTCTTGGCAAAGATCAATGTGCTTTCTATTTAAAATCTGACCATTGAAAGAAAAATTATTCAAAATTAAA